>NC_079406.1:27736379-27753879 GCF_029220125.1 Pseudoliparis swirei
GGTCTTTAAAAAGAAGAAAAAAAAACTTTCAAAATCTGCGATTAATTAGTTAATTTTTTTTAATCGATTGACAGCCCTAATAATAACATATATATATATATAATTATAATACATATATATATGTAAATATATATCTATATAAATATATAGATATATATATACATATATATCTTAATATATATACATGTATTATTATATATATATATATATATATATTAATACATGTATATATATATATTAATATATATATATATATATATATCTATTAATATATTAATAGATATATATATATATTAATACATATATACAATACATATATATATATATAGTAATAGATATATATATATTATATATATATATATATATATATGAATATATATAGATATATATTACAGTTAAATAAAAGATAACAAGTAGATAAAAGCCTGTTGATCTCTGCACCAGGCCCAGAGCCCTGGTAACTTTCCCAGGATGCTTTGCTGTCCGACATCATTAACAAAAAGCCTCGCTGACCAATCACAGCGTCGCCAGCCTGTTCCCATGGCAACGCCCCGCCTCCCTCACACAGAGGGTCTCACGGCTCTCCTCATGTTGAGGTCAACCTGAGGTCACGACCTCAGGTTGACCTCAGGTTGAACCCAGATACCCTCTTCCTTCTTCCCCTTCCTCTTCCTCCTTTCTCTTCCTTTTCCTTATTTCTCTTCCCTCTTCTTCTTCCTTCTTTATCTTCCTCTTCCTTTTCCTTCTTTCTCTTCCCTCTTCTTCTTCCTTCTTTATCTTCCTCTTCCCTCTTCCTCTTCCCTCGTCTTCTTCCTTCGTCTTTCTTTCTCTTCCTTCTTCCTCTTCCTTTTCCCTCTTCCTCTTCCCTCTTCCTTCCTTTATCATCTTTCCCATCCTTCGTCTTTCTTTCTCTTCCCTCTTCCTTCTTTCTCTTTCTCTTCCTTTTTCCTCTTCCCTCTTCCTTCTTTCTCTTCCTCTTCCTTCTTCCTCTCCCCTCTTCTTTTTCCCTCTTCCTTCCTTCTTCCTTTTCTTCTTCCTTCGTCTTTCTTTCTTTTCCCTCATTTTTCTTCCTCTTCCTTTTCCTTCTTCTTTCTTCCTCTTCTCTCTTCCTCTTCCCTCTTTCTCCCTCTCCCTCCTTCTCTTCCTGTATAGTCTGACAGCCAATCAGAGGCTCCTCCCTCTTCTCTCCGTCCCTCATCTTGTTGTTGTTGACGTTTACGTTTCATTTGCTGAGCGTGAACCTGAGGTTTGTTTCATTTATTATTGTTCATGCGCTGCTTTGTCCATATTTACCGAGTCGGAGATGAAATATGCACTTTGAGGAGGGGGGGGGGGAGAGGGGGGGGAGGAGGGGGGCTCACCTCTACCTCGTCTCTCCGCCTCGGTCGTGCGCCGCATAGATTTGCCTTCATCTCGTCCCGCGCTGCTCATCATGTGAGGAACGGGCGAGCGGAGTGGCGGGCGAGCGGCGGCTCCCCCGACGCGCCTCGACCCCCCCCCCCCCTCCTCAACGACGCAATTTCCCATCTCCCCCGGCTGCATGATTGATGCGGGTCGGAGCGGCGCTCCGGCCTCCGACGGCCGTCGCTGATGATGGGGGGGGGGGGGGGGGGTGACAGACAGCCGCACGCCGGGCCGTAAGTGGGCGGCTGGTTTGCTGGTTTGTTTGGCTGCTCGTCAAGTGGCGAGCGGCCATAACACCCAGGATGCATCCCTTCACCGCTTATTGATCCCACGGTTCATTCCTCACAACCTCCAATTCATCACTCGCTCATCAGAGAGATGGGGGGGAGAGGGGGAGATGGAGAGAGAGAGAGGGGGGAGAGGAAGGGAGAGGGGGGGGGGAGCAGAAGATGGGGGGGAGGGATGGAGAGAGAGAGGGGAGATGGATGGGGGGGAGGGGGGAGAGAGAGGGGGAGAGGAAGGGAGAGGGGGGAGGGGAGCAGAAGATGGGGGGGGGAGAGAGAGAGAGGTGGGAGATGGATGGGGGAGAGGGAGTGGGGAGATAGAGAGAGGGGGAGGGATGGGGGAAGAGATGGAGAGAGAGAAAAGGAGAGAGAGAGAGTTGGGGAGGAGGCACTAACAACAACAACAACTAGTCTCGTTGGTACGAAGGGGGCGTGACCTTTGACCTGACCTCCACACCGCATGGTATTTGTAGCTCTTTTTATATACATAGATACATATATATATACATATATATGTATATATATGTGGATATATATATACATATATATATATATGTATATACAGGACTGTCTCAGAAAATTAGAATATTGTGATGAAGTTCTTTATTTTCTGTAATGCAATTAAAAAAACAAAAATGTCATGCATTCTGGATTCATTACAAATCAACTGAAATATTGCAAGCCTTTTATTCTTTTAATATTGCTGATTATGGCTTACAGCTTAAGAAAACTCTAAAATCCTATCTCATAAAATTTTAATATTTCCTCAGACCAAGTAAAAAAAAAGATTTATAACAGCTGAGTGTTTGTCAAGGCTCAGGAAACCCTTGCAGGTGTTTCGAGTTAATTAGACAATTCAAGTGATTTGTTTAATACCCTACTAGTATACTTTTTCATGATATTCTAATATTTAGAGATAGGATATTTGAGTTTTCTTAAGCTGTAAGCCATAATCAGCAATATTAAAAGAATAAAAGGCTTGCAATATTTCAGTTGATTTGTAATGAATCCAGAATGCATGACATTTTTGTTTTTTTAATTGCATTGCAGAAAATAAAGAACTTCATCACAATATTCTAATTTTCTGAGACAGTCCTGTATATATGGATATATATATACATAAAGAAATAGGCCCCGCCCCCTCCCACACGGCCACCTGAGCAGTGATTCTCTCCTGGCGTGTCCCAAAAGAAAAGCTCCTCCAGAAGCAGCTAATTACCCGACATGAGAAGAAGAAGAAGAAGAAGAAGAAGAAGAAGAAGAAGAAGAAGAAGAAGAAGAAGAAGAAGAAGAAGAAGAACAACCACCGATAGAGGACCCTCAGAGAAGCCGTGAGGTTCTCGTTCCTCAGACACAGTCATGGCCTCCATGTGTTTCCCTGACAGTCATTAAACAACGAAAGTGCAGAAGTCAATTAGTGAACACTGCTCCACATGAGGGGGGGGGGGGAGGAGGAGGAGTGAAGGGGGAGGAGTGAAGGAGGAGGAGTGAAGGAGGAGGAGTGAAGGAGGAGGAGTGAAGGAGGGAGGAGTGAAGGGGGAGGAGTGAAGGAGGGAGGAGTGAAGGAGGAGGAGTGAAGGGGGAGGAGTGAAGGAGGGAGGAGTGAAGGAGGGAGGAGTGAAGGAGGAGGAGTGAAGGAGGGAGGAGTGAAGGGGGAGGAGTGAAGGAGGAGGAAACTTCTCCTCTTAACTTTGAGGTTTCATGTTCACAAGACCTCCAGGAGACCTGAACACTGCTAACGCCTTCCATGTGTGTGTGAGTGAGTGTATGTGTGAGTGTGAGTGTGAGTGTGAGTGTACACATACACTCACACTCACACTCACTCACACTCACACCTCTACTTGTTCTCATCCCCTCACATCGAGCTGTGCTGTTTGACCTTTGACCTCCAGTCTCTTTGAGTCTCTTTGAGTCTCGTTGTCTCTCTGAGTGATAACGTGTTGTTGTGTTGTTGTGTGTGTTGTTGTGTGTGTTGTTGTGTGTGTTGTTGTGTCATTGCGTGTGTTGTTGTGTGTGTTGGTGTGTCATTGTGTGTGTGTTGTGTGTGTTGTTGTGTCATTGTGTGTGTGTTGTGTGTATTGTTGTGTCATTGTGTGTGTGTTGTGTGTGTTGTGTCATCGTGTGTTGTGTGTGTCATGTTGTGTGTGTTGTTGTGTGTGTTGTTGTGTGTGTCATTGTGTATGTGTGTCATTGTGTGTGTTGTTGTGTCTTTGTGCGTGTGTTGTTGTGTCTTTGTGTGTGTGTTGTTGTGTCTTTGTGCGTGTGTTGTTGTTGTGTCATCGTGTGTGTGTGCTGTTGTGTCATTGTGTGTGTGTGTTGTTGTGTCATTGTGTGTGTGTGTTGTTGTGTCTTTGTGCGTGTGTTGTTGTGTCATTGTGCGTGTGTTGTTGTGTCATTGTGCGTGTGGTGTTGTTGTGTCTTTGTGTGTGTGTTGTTGTGTCTTTGTGCGTGTGTTGTTGTGTCTTTGTGTGTGTGTTGTTGTATCATTGTGTGTGTGTTGTTGTGTCATCGTGTGTGTGTTGTTGTGTCATCGTGTGTGTATGTTGTTGTGTCATTGTGCGTGTGTTGTGTGTCTTTGTGCGTGTGTTGTTGTGTCATTGTGTGCATGTGTTGTTGTGTCATTGTGTGTAGGTTGTTGTGTCATTGTGTGTGTGTGTTGTTGTGTCATTGTGTGTGTGTGTTGTTGTGTCATTGTGTGTATGTTGTTGTGTCATCGTGTGTGTGTGTTGTTGTGTCATCGTGTGCGTGTTGTTGTGTCATCGTGTGTGTGTGTTGTTGTGTCATTGTGTGTGTGTTGTTGTGTCATCGTGTGTGTGTGTTGTTGTGTCATTGTGTGCGTGTGTTGTTGTGTCATTGTGTGTGTGTTGTTGTGTCATCGTGTGTTTGTGTTGTTGTGTCATCGTGTGTTTGTGTTGTTGTGTCATTGTGTGTGTGTTGTTGTGTCATCGTGTGTGTGTGTTGTTGTGTCATCGTGTGTGTGTGTTGTTGTGTCATTGTGTGTGTGTTGTTGTGTCTTTGTGTGTGTGTTGTGTGTCATTGTGTGTGTGTTGTTGTGTCATCGTGTGTGTATGTTGTTGTGTCATCGTGTGCGTGTGTTGTTGTGTCATTGTGCGTGTGTTGTTGTGTCATTGTGTGTGTGTGTTGTTGTGTCATCGTGTGCGTGTGTTGTTGTGTCATTGTGTGTATGTTGTTGTGTCATCGTGTGCGTGTGTTGTTGTGTCTTTGTGTGTGTGTTGTTGTGTCATCGTGTGTGTGTTGTGTGTCTTTGTGCGTGTCCCTTTCTGGAGTCTTTGTGGTCGCTCTGTGAGTCTCTGAGTTTCTCCAGGAGGAACTTCCTTGTTGTCTCATGGGGAGTCGGGGGGGAACTTCCCCGTCGCCACGGCGACGTGTCGCTCCTCGTCTCGCAGGTCGGACACGATGTCGCCCCCCCCCCCAGAGTCAGAGTCCACGTCGATGATCTCAACATGATCTACATATTAGGAATCAATACCTTCCTTCTGTCTGCTTCTCTACACCGGGAACCACATCGTCCTCCACTCGCTCTTCGTAAACACTCTCCTCCTCCTCCTCCTCCTCCTCCTCTTCACCCCACCCCCCCCCACACACACACACCTCCTCCTCCCCCTCCCTGTTCACTTCTTACTTTAATCTCCTCCTCCTCCTCTTGTCGTCTGAATCTCTGACTTCCATCATCTCAGTTCCCCCCCCCCTCCCCCCCCCTCCCCCTGCCCTGCAGCTGCACCGGGGGAGCGGCCTCAGAGGGGGGGGGGGGTTTCGGGGTTGAAATTAATGAGCGGAGCCTGGAGGTATTGACTTTCCTGGGAAAACACAGCTCTCTAAAAATCAGTGGCCAAGCGCCGCAATAACTCAGCACCCATCGATCCCACACACACACACACACACACACACACACACTCACACACACACACACACTCTAGCCTCCCCCCCCCCCCCAACAGGCCTCATTGATCCGTGCATTAAGCTCTGAGGCCGTGTGGACCAGCAGCTCCTTCTACACCAGCTGGGGAACAACAGGAGAACTACAACCTGCAGGACCAAGGACTACAAAACCACAAGTCAACTCCTCTGTCCTCTGTCCTCTCTCCTCCCTCCTCTCCTCTCTCTTCTCTTCTCTCCCCTCTCCTCTCCTCTCCTCCCCTCCCTTCTCTCTCCTCTCCCCTCCCTCCTTCCTCCTCTCTTCCCTCCTCTCTCCTCTCCCCTCTCCTCTCTCCTTCCTCCCTTCTTGTCATTCTGCTGACGTTTTCTTGCCTTTGGCCGGTGTTTCAGAGCGAAGCCGGCGGATCAGATCCTGAAGCTGCTTTAAGCTACAGAGAGGAAGAGAGCAAAGGATTCTGGGTAAACACGGAGTCTTACTGCTCGTCACTTCACCTCCGGCTGCACTTCAGCTGGAGGAAGAGAGTTGATGCTCACGGAGACGATGTGTTCAAGGCCTTCAAGGTCCTCAATGACCAGGAACCCCTGGAACCTGCTGAAGGACCCCGACAGGTCCTCCAGGTCCTCCAGGTCCTCTGTGAACTCCTCACCGCCTCATTAAGACCACCTGAACATATTCAAGGTGCCTTCGACTCCTTTATAACATGCAACCTGCTTTAGATCTGGCAAAGGTCCTTATAGCCTCAACAAGAACCTCTGGAAACTCTTCAAGGTCCTTATAACCTCAACAAGAACCTCCGGGACTCTTTCAGGTCCTTAAAACCTCTTTAAAAACCTTTGGAAACCCTTCAAGGTCCTTAAAACCTAAATTCTTCAAGGTCCTCAAAGCCTCTTTAAGAACCTCTGGAAACTCTTCAAGGTCCTTAAAACCTCAACAAGAACCTTCGGGAACTCTTGCAGGTCCTTAAAACCTCTTTCAAAACCTTTGGAAAACCTTCAAGGTCCTTAAAACCTAAATTCTTCAAGGTCCTCAAAGCCTCTTTATGAACCTCTGGAAACTCTTCAAGGTCCTTATAACCTCAACAAGAACCTTCGGGAACTCTTGCAGGCCCTTAAAACCTCTTTAAAAACCTTTGGAAACCCTTCAAGGTCCTTAAAACCTGTTTAAGAACCTTTGGAACCTCTTCAAGGTCCTTAAAACCTCAACAAAAACTCAACGAAGGTCCTAAAAACCTCAACAAACCTCTGTAAACTCTTCCAGGTCCGTGTCATCTCCATAAAAGCCTCTGGAACCAGCTCAAGCACCAATGGAAACCTTTAATCTGTAAACTCAGAACCTGCCACCGACTCAACGAGTTATTAGTTCTTGAATAATTGTCCGAACTGGAAAAGAATCCGAAGCGTTTCACGTGTGAATTCATCTCAATGTTGCATTCTGGGATTTAACTCAAGGGACAATAATACAAAATAATTCTGGATTTTTTTTTCCACAAAAACAAAGAAAGAAAATCTTCTCTTCCAAACATCAAGGTGTAAAAAACGACACAAGTATCCGCTCGTAGTGAAGTCCTCCTTTCCTTCAGTAATAGTATAAATAATATATATGTAACTGTTTTACACGTGAAATAGTTTTAATCGGATGATTAACGGCCGAATGACGATGAACTCGTTGTTCGAAGTTGTCGCCGCATCGATCCAGACTGACCCGCTGACATCATCCCTTCATCATAACATCAGGACTACAATAAAACCTGAAGGCCCGCCCCCAACCCCCAGAGGAACCGACTCCCTCTCTCTCCACAGCTCGCCCCTTCATATATCTTACAGGCTCATTTCACATTCATGAACACATCGTCTCTGCTGGCAGGCGAGCAGGCGGCAACAATATGGCCGCCGCCGCCGCCGCTCCTGGCAGGAGGAGCGAGGAGGAGAAGACTTGGGAGGCTCACAAGAGAAACCACGACCCTATGATGCAGCCACCTGCCAGGCTGTTGTTGTTGCTGTTTCCCACCCAATCGATCAAACCGGAATCAGATGTTGTTGAATGTGAAACGTCTGTGTCTTAAAGGGCCAGCGCGCACCTTTATTTTATTGCCGTTTTTTTAATAGTTTTTTCATGTTTTTCTTTTTATTCCCGTAAAAACATATACGTAGGCTGTAATCATGATAACAACATTATTTTAAGCATTTATGGTTTTCTATTGGTAACCGTGAGATTAAAATGACATTAAAAATAGATTTTTTTTGTCGTTGAGAGTAAAAAGATTATCAACAGCAGCATCTTCGATCTATTCTTTAATTTTAACTTCTCCTCTACTACATTTTAATTGATAATAATTCTACATATTCTTTAGTGATAATAGTCTGATTGGGTTGTTTAATATGTGTTTTGTTCCCGTGTCACGGCGAGACATTGAAGCATGCAAGAACAGAGAGACTGAGACGGAGTTTCTTTCCTCAGGCCATCAGGACTGTGAACTCCGACCTCACCAGGACCCCCACATAGACCCACACAACTGCCCCTCTTAGGCACACACACACACACACACACACGCACACTTACTGTAAATATTGTGTTGTTTTTTATTGTAAATAGTGTGTACTTGTTGCCCTTGCACATTCCTGCTGAGCATTGCCACTTTCATTTCACTGCACACCCTGTGTGTGTATGTGACAAATAAAACATCTTGAATCTTGAATCTTGAATCTTGAACACACCGCATAACAATGAATAAATACAGACGTGGTTCAAAATATTCATAATAATAAGTCGAGTTGCATATTGATGTAAAATAAAATCAAAGCTACGGAAGCCTTGAAGGACAAACACATTTAAAGCCTCACATCAGTTTTATATTCGTCTGTTCTTTCGACCTTTTTACTTTATTTTTGAGAAAATAAAAGCGAAAACAAGCGTAATTTGTCACATTTTGGTCTTTTTTTTTCTCCATCTGTGAATTCCAGTTTTCCCACATTTTTCTGGGATCCTAACAAAAGGAACCCTCACTTCTGTCCCCGTTATCATCCCCTCTTCTATAGTTCTGATCATAGAAAGAGATGCGATGTGCGATTCAGACGTGTCGTACTGGCCCTTTAAGGCGATAACGCTGCATGGAAAAAAAGCTAAAAAAGCTCTCGCGCCTCTTGTCACTCGTATCTGTAAATGGGATCACAGATTAGCATTGCAGAAAGGAGGCGGCGGAGGAGGAGGCGGAGGAGGAGGCGGCGGCGGCCAGACCCTCCATTGTGAGGGTCCCGTCCAACAAAGAAGGAGAGCGGCGTGATAAACGGGTGTTGAACAGGACGCCTGAACACGCTCGGCCCGCTGCGCCCGGCGCCGTGACATTTACTTATCGCGCCGGGCGGCCTTCCATCTGACCTTTCGGCTACTTTGAATGACATCTGGATATTCTGACGGAATAATCGGGACAGTAAACGCACCGATTCAAAAGGAGGGAAGATAAAAAGGAGCCTTTTGACTTCGCGGGACGGCGGAGACAATGAGGCTCGGAGGACGAGAAGAAGAAGAAGAGGAGGAGGAAGAGGAGGAAGAAGAGCAAGAGGAGGATTGACACACCGGGGGGAAATGTTTACTTCACTTCCAGCGCGGAGGAAACTGTTTCCAGCGAATAACAAAGAGTTGATCTGGGTCTCAGAACCGTAAACCTGGTCTTTAAGCTCTGCTCCGAGCCCACGAGAGAGAGCGGGCTGAACTCCACTCCGACTCCCACTGGAGGTCCACCAAAGTTTTAAGGTTTTATTTTGAAGACGTAGAATATTTCCATCTGATAGAGAAACCGATTGCTATTTTCTTTGTCCAGCAAACCTTTAAACATTCACTTCAACACCTTTTCAGTAAGGTGAGCCTCGAAAGAACCAGAACCTCCTCAGACAGAGACTCTGAAAGCACCACGTCAATGAGTCTCGAACACAGCTGGAAGGTCAAAGGGCAACCTCAACGTTTCCCACAACACCAGCTGAAGCGTTATTGAGCCACCAGAACAGGACCGGGTCTTACCGGTGTAGACGAAGCGTCCCGGCGCTCCTTTGCAGAACTGTTTGGATTTGTAGGACAGCGTGACCTCCACGACCCCAGGGATGTGGCGAGGGGGAGTCTGGACCCGGATGGCGTGAGGGGTGATCAGCTGGGGAAAAAACACCGGCAGGTTCTTTTAAAACAGTCATTTCTTTGTTTTTCAGTTTTAACTCAGATTAAACCTGCTGAGTTTAGTCCAGGTGGTTCTGCCAGAAGTACGTGTACTGGAAATGGTTCTACTGAGAGTACGTGTACTGGAAATGGTTCTACTGAAAGTATGTGTACCGGAAATGGTTCTGCTAGAAGTACGTGTACCAGTAATGTTTTTGCCAGAAGTACGTGTACCGGAAGTGGTATTACTGGAAGTACGTGTACCGGTAATGTTTCTACTGGAAGTACGTGTACCGGTAATGTTTTTTGCCAGAAGTACGTGTACCGGTAATGTTTCTGCCTGAAGTACGTGTACCGGAAGTGGTATTACTGGAAGTACGTGTACCGGTAATGTTTTTGCCAGAAGTACGTGTACCAGTAATGGTTCTGCCAGAAGTACGTGTACCGGAAATGGTTTTGCCAGAAGTACGTGTACCGGAAATTGTTCTACTGGAAGTACGAGTACCGGAAATGGTTCTACAGGAACTGCGTGTTCCGGGAATGGTTCTGCCTGAAGTAATATCATCCCCTTGTCCCAAAATAAGCGCAACCATAATTTATATCTAATATGTAATAATTCCAAAAACTGCATTTAAAAAGACTCCGAAGGCAACACGACTTCTACTTCCTGTCCATCTACATGAAGCATGAAGAACTCGAGCAACGGCAACTTTAACGTCCTCGTTCCGCTCGGCGACACTTCAACTGCCTTCGTGGTCCCGTGATCTGGGTCAGCGCGTCGGCGCTCAGAGGGATTCTGGGCTTTGGAGTCCGTCTGCTCGCCGCTGATCAAAGAGAAAAAGATCACCTGTCGGCGGCGTGGAGACGAACATCTCCCCTCCTTCCCACGCCGCCGCCAGGTGTTCTGCTCTTCTGGAAACGACTTCAATATTTCATGGAGCTCCTCCCGCCGCGCCTCCAATGCCAGCTACCAATCTACATATTTTTTTCCGGGCGGACCTGGCGGAGCTGCACGGATACAGATGCAGGTGTTGCTACGACCGTGTGTGTGTGTGTGTGTGTGTGTGTGTTGATGATCTAGAAGACGGAGAGCGTGACGTACAGTACGGTGCAGCTGCAGACTCCTCCGGGTGCCAAATATTTTGAGGTTTTTTATTTATTTCCCTCTCCGTGAAATTGCTGCGTCTGTTTGATTTCATTTGACAAATCGAATGCGAGACGTCGCGCCGCCGAGCCGAGGCTCTCGAGTTCACGGCTGAAATGAATTTAAACCGTAGCGACTCCCGAAACTTTCTCGCAGGCTTTCCTTCTCTTCACGCCGTCGAAGCGCTCTCACCTCGCTCCAGACCAGCATGGTGCCGAAGACGACCTGCAGGCCGTCGAAGAAGTTGTCCCCGATGAGGATGACGGTGGCGCCGCCGGTCGTCCAGCCCTCGCTCGGGCTGATGGCTTTGATGCAGGGCGTGGCTGCTTCAGAAACACAGCGACACGACGGCAACGTTAGCAAAGAAACACAACGACAACTTCAGAAAGCACATCGGGGTCACCGCCAAGATACGAAAGGTTCACCAGAGTCTCATTGATACGAGCTTCTGATTGGTTGAGATCTCATGACCCTCTGGAACACATCTGGTTTGTTTCAGGATCTTTAAATAACGATTACCGCCTTTATTATGAAACTACTTTCTGCCCCATCGATGTCTTTTCTCGTAAATTGTGACTTTAAACCCAGAAAAAGTGGAACTCTGAAGACGAGGAGGAAACCAAAAGCTACCAGTTGACGTGATTCTCATGTTTTGGGTTCTGTTGGATTTCAGCGTCGTTGGAAATGTTTATTTTATTTGATGCATCATCGGAGTCAGAAAGCCCCTGTGACCTCTGACCTCCAGACCCAGAGCCACACATGTGTAACTGGATCCTCAGAGAGCTCTCAGTCCACCACCAACACACCAACACACCAACACACTAACACACCAACACACCAACACACCAACACACCAACACACCAACACACCAACATACCAACACACCAACATACCAACACACTAACACACCAACACACCAACATACCAACACAATAACACCAACACACCAACACACCAACACACCAACACACTAACACACTAACACACCAACACACTAACACACCAACACACCAACACACTAACACACCAACACACTAACACACCAACACACCAACACACTAACACACCAACACACCAACACACTAACACACCAACACACTAACACACCAACACACTAACACACCAACACACCAACACACTAACACACCAACACACTAACACACCAACACACTAACACACCAACACACCAACACACTAACACACCAACACACTAACACACCAACACACCAACACACCAACACACCAACACACTAACACACCAACACACCAACACACCAACACACTAACACACCAACACACCAACACACCAACACACTAACACACTAACACACCAACACACCAACACACTAACACACCAACACACCAACACACCAACACACTAACACATGCACCTGATTGGTTTTCCCAACAGGCCGGAGATCAATAAGCGTCTCCGTGGCGTCTCCATGACGACGAGGCGGAGGTCCAGTCAGAGCGGCGAGGGGAACTAGACCCTCTACACCCTGTTCCCGGACCAGAGACCTGTTATCTGGGGGGGGGGGGGGGGGGTTTCCTCCTAGCTTACCATCCCACTTTATCTATCATTATATGTTTATGTGGGGGGAGGGGGAGGGGGGGCTTCTGAGTCCAGCATCAACTCTTTTTTCAAACTCACTAAAGAATTCTCAGATGAAGATGATGAAGAAGAAGAAGAAGAAGAAGAAGAAGAAGAAGAAGAAGAAGAAGAAGAAGAAGAAGAAGAAGAAGAAGAAGAGTCGATGTCATCTCCTTATTAATTTCCCTCTTTTGACACAGCAGTAAACAAACAGTCCAATGGGTCTGAGGGGGGGGGGGGGGGGCACAAAGGCGAGGAGCCGGCAGTGGAAAGTTTTCTCGAGGACGAGGGGGGGGGGGGGCTTTTTATCGGCTGTGGTGGAAACATCCCAGCCTGGTTGAGATGAGACACGCCCCCCCCCCCTCCTCTTTTGGCCCCTGCAGGACGCCGTACGCGACGCCTCGGAGGCCGACGCGTTGCCTACATGAACGCCTCAGCGTGAAGGTTTGTTCTCAGGTGAGCAGCCAGGAACATGACGGGTGACCGATCGGTGTCAGGGATGCGTTTGTTTTATCCCCTTGGACGTGCCAGACAGTTGGGTTGGGGGGGGAGAGGGGGGGGGGTTGCAAGGAGGAAAACGTTTTGGGCAATCGCAGGAGGTCAGTGTTCTCCTTTGATCAACGGCGTTATCCTGTCTGAGGCGCCCCCGCTGCGATAAGCACCACCCGCCTGGCGCCGCAAGTCGGTCGCATCAAACGAGACGATTGCGTAATCGGCTCCTGGAAGCGGCCTCTGAACTTTTAAAACGAGTCGAGGGAAACCGGCGCGTTCGCCGCTCGAGGACGACGGCGACGCCACTTTGAAGTCGTGGCGGTTGGTGGCAAATAGGCCGAGGGGTTTGATTCAGTCCGCCGTACGTCCCGGAGGGGCGGGGTTTACCTCACGGGGGATGAATTGATGAGCGTCAAGACGACGACCGTCAGCGAGAGTTTGTCAAGTTAACTTTTCTGTGAAGGTTTTTCTCTCGTGCTTTCCGATGCCCCGGTATTATAAGCCCCACCCGTCTGGTGTTCCCAGCTGGGGAAAACAAGCAAACCAAGTTCCCTCCGTGAGAAGCCCCAAACTTGTTCTTCTTTCTTCGGGCGGTGAAAGATGGAGAGAATACAACAGAGTTTTGATGTCTGCTACAGAATCGTTTTAAGGGCTTGTTTTGCTCAGCTGGGTGTCCCAGAGGGGTGGGAAGGGTTTGGCTAAGACTGCAGGACAAGACTGGAAGTTCACACAGAAGTGAACAAAAGTCGGTTCGGTCTACTTCTTTGTCTCGAAGATGTTATTGGATGCCCCGGCGTGGTAAGCCCCACCCGGCTGGTGTTCCAAGTAGGTTAAAACAAACAAACCAGTAACACCATCTCTCCGGAACAAGATTTAAACTTTAAAACAAGTCGAAGAGAAACTACAGAATTATCCATTTGGGATGTGAGAGAGGGAGGAAACCACTTTTTAGTGATGTCTTTCTGACTGGGGGCAAAAGGTTTGTTTTGTTCCACTGTCGGTCCCAGGCGGGCGGGGTTTACCTCACAGGATCAAATCACAGCTGCTGAGAAGTTTAGACAGAAGTGAAGAAGTTTCCATCGGCTCTCAAACTGATGTTGAGACGCAACTTGTTGACGTCAGGTTGCTTTGATTTATCTCACCTCTGTATCATAAACTCCCCCCGCCTGGTGCGCCAAGTACAACGAAACAAACAATAGACTTTTGTAATGGCCTTCAACTTTAAAGCCAGCTGAGGGGAAACTGCCGAGGAAGGCGGTTTTGGAAAGTTGGACGAGTTATTGATCCGTTCGAGTCATTGCTTTTTAGCAAAACCAAAAGTTAGTTTTACTCTCCTGCACGTGCCAGGCGGGTGGGACTGTTCCCCACGGGACAGAACAATGAGCGCTGGGAGGTTCCGAGGAAATATATAATAATAATAATAATAATTCAGTCGACTTTTCTGTGTCCCAACTTCTTTTATTTTTATGGCGTTAGCCGTACAGGCTAAGCTCCGCCCACCTGGCACTGCAAGTGAGTCGAATCAAACGAGGGATTTATGTCATCGAAGGCCGGAGGGTTTTACGAGCGAGGGGACGTTAAAGTTTACGGCTTCAGGAGGAAACGTTACGGCTCTCGGGTCGAGTTGCACGGCGCTCAACTTTATCCTCCATTCATTCTATTATGTTTTATTATTTTTAATTTGGGCTTCGCTTGTGGAACGTTGGAAGAACGGAGCGCTTGTTCGGCGGTGCGGGGTCGTCCAGCGGGGGCGCGGGGCGGAGCCTCCACAGCCACCGCGGGTTGCTTCCTTTTTGGGTTTTTACATTTTATATTTCCCACTTTTCTTCAGAATCAAACACACCTCAGATCGAACTCTGTATTAATATATAAAACATACAATCTGAGAGCTTCTAATACTCTAATGAAAGACACCGCGCAGTTGCATTGTGGGAAATGTAGGCTCCAGAGGGCTTGGGAATGTCTCTCTCTCTCTCTCTCTCCCTCTCTCTCTCTCTCTGTCTGTCTGTCTCTCTCTCTCCCTCTCTCTCCCTCCCTCTCTCTCTCTCTCTCTCTCTCTCCTCTCTCTCTCTCTCCTCTCTCTCTCTCTCTCTCCTCTCTCTCTCTCTCCCTCTCTCTCTCTCTCTCTCCCTCTCTCTCCCTCTCTCTGTCTCTCTCTCTCTCTCTCCCTCCCTCTCTCTCCCTCTCTCTCTCTGCGTGTGGAAACTAGAGCAGATAAATTATTTTTTATTTAACAAATTGTTTTTAATTGGAAATGTGGATGTTATTTTCACATTAAATCCCAAATTGATCTCTTCATGAATCCTACTTTATTCCTCCAAATCTCTTCCTTTAAGACACAGGCGTCAAACACAAGGCCTGCGGCCCGAATCCGGCCCGCCACGTCATTTTAAGCGGCCCCTGAAGGCTTGAAAGACGTAAGATCACCTTTTATTGAAGAAATGTAAGACAATATCCCATGCTTTTATTTTGAAGGTTTCAAAGTAAATGGATTCATGTTATAAAATTAGAGAAATGGTCTTATTTATGTACAACATGTACATAAGACCATGTGGCCCACGGTGAACATGAGTTTGACCCCCCCCCCCCCTCTCCGAGCGACCTCTAACCTTCAGAGGGGTCCAGGCGTCGGGCGCGGCGGCCATGTTTGGAGTTGTTGTGGACGAACATGTTGTCTGACACCGACAGCACGTGTCCGTCCACGTTGACCGTAGTGGAGATGACCACCTGCACACACACACACACACACACACACACACACACACAGGGTCACACCTGGATCCGGCGCGGGGCACTGTGTCGTGAGGTGGAGCCTCGCGTCTCTCACCTGGAACCTCCTCATGTCTCGCGGGTTTCCTGCATTTTTCAAACAGTTCTGATTGCACTTGAGGAAGAACTTGAGGAAGAACCTGCAAACAAACAAACAAACAAACAACAACAACAACAGATTAGTGGGGAGGCCCAGAGACGCTGATCCAGGGTCAGTGAAGTCGGGCTCAGTTTGGCTCGACGCAGAACAACGTTTCATGTCAAATAATTAAAAATAACAAAGAAAAAACAGTTGAAAACATTTCCTTGGGCTTTTATTGTGAAAGTTGAGTCCGTGGCTCCGCCCCCTGGAGTTCAGAGGAGCTCTGAGTTCATGAATAAAGCGTCACCTCGACGTCTTTAGTGTGAAAACTCACAAAAATAATAACACTTCGCGGCTTTTTCGCTGCATAATACGATCGAGTGAAAGAATTCACGAGAAAAACAACAGATCAACATAGATATATATATTTAAATATATATATATATATATATATTTAAATATATTTATATATTCATATATTTACGTGAACTCCACAACAGGCCATTAAACTGCTTCTAGAAGATACAAAAGAAAAGTGTATAAAATAATAAAAAGCTTCATTGGAACACAGTAACAGACCTGATGGTTTATAACCGTGTAATAAACTCTTTATGATGTCATCACGTTACAGAGCTCGCCACGGAGGGGGCACCGGCTGACTGAAGCAACAAATGAAGCGCTCCTCGCTCTCTCTGGTAAACAAATGAAAGGCTCATCTGTTTCTCTGGAGCCTAAATGAAGCGCTCCTTTCTTTCTCTGGTGAACAAATGAAGCGCTCCTCTCTCTTGACGGGTCTCAGCGTTAGTCATAAATCGTCGTTCGGCGGCGGCGGCCCGATAAAGACAGTCCACCACTTTCTGCAGACTTATGGTGTCTCGTTAGGACCCCCCCCCCCTAACACCCCCCCCCCCCTCCTTTGGTTGATTTACGCCCGTGTTCTGGCCGGCAGAGGAGTATTGATCGGGAATGGATATCAATGAGGACGGGCGGCAATAACCCCGAAGCTGGGGGGGGGGGGGGATGGATAGCCGCCTTAATGCACCTCCCACCGCCTTGTAATCTGTGCACATCCGTCTCCTCCCCGGCCCGTAGCCCCGCCCGCCCCCCTCGCCCTGGTTCTGATGGAGCGCTCCCTTTTTAATTGCCACATTATCACAATAACACTCCGGCCCGTTGCCGAGCGGCAAGGTCGGCGCCGCATTAACCACGAGGTAACCCCACAACACGGCCCGCTGCAAGGCATGCTGGGAGAGGGGGGGGGGGCGTCAGGTCCAGCTTAAGGAGACGGGACCGTCTTGGAGAGCTCGGGTTTCAGGCCCAGAAGCCTTTAAATGTGGAAAGTTAAACTTTAATAAAGACGTCGTTAAAGATCTTTATAACTTTATTTTAACAGGTTGTTAAATATAAAGTTTATTTTTGTGAGTTTTTTATTTGGTAAAAAATAAAACCTTCATTACTAAACCCATTAACTTTAAACTGTAAGGGTTGTTAAGGCTCTTTACTCACTGACATGTGATTATAAACCTTAACAACCTTCTTTATATATTATTACAAACTTATTACGGTCTTCTGTATTTATTTATTTTTAAATGTGAGCCTTTTCTATTTATTAAGTATTTATTATGTATTGAAATATTGAAATGCATTTAGGGTTTACCTTCTTTCTTATTTAACACATTTTAATCTTTT
>NC_079406.1:27763879-27773879 GCF_029220125.1 Pseudoliparis swirei
TTAAAGGGCCGGTACAGAGTTTTTTATAAGCGAATCATGGAATTTTTTTTACTGCACATTTTTCAAGGTTTTGGGAAGTATTTGGGTTCCATTGTTTTACAGTAAAAACAAGTTGTATTAGTTCTGTTGATTTCATCAGTACTAGCATAGTTGTATGTACATTTATATTACTGCACATGAAAAGTCTTCTTTATACAAAGAATTTATAACTATATATCCGAATATATATTTATTTACATATATATTTACATATTTGTATTTATTATATATATATATATTTATATTTATATGAAATATAAATATACACATATTTTTATTTATTATATATATATTTTTATTTTTATTTTTATTAAATATATATATATAGAAGTTTTTACATTTATTTCCTTAAAAAAGTCATAAGTACAAGTTAATGTCTGTCAATATTTAAATAAAGACATTTCTAATATAATTTTCTTTGTATTCACCATTTGTGTCTTAAATAAAATTGTATTTTATTTAGTGCTGTGAAAAATAACGCGTTATGATTAAATTACAGGATTAATTTTTTTTAACGCATGCGCAGAATGAGCTTCCAATACGTCTGTTGTTGGTCGTCTCTACAGCAGCGTGTCATTCTGTCTCTACGTGTCGCGTTAACACTATTATTTCTTTATCCAAACAAGATGTTAAGAATTAAAAATGCCAAATAAGTAAATTGACAAATGAGTTGATTGTAGAATCATCTTTATATTTAAATGACATTCAACTTCAACTCTAATATTTGCCTTGAAATCTGAATTATTTCCAGATTGTTTTGCTTCTTCCAATTTTTAATTTGTTAAAATCGTTAAACGCTTTCAAACTGACCGTCTACAAATTAAAATGAAAAAGTCCAGCTTCCTAAAATGAGATTAAAGATCTTTTATTCTAGTTTTAGAGAAGATGAAATCTAAATGTCAATCAAAATGGTTTTTTTCTTCTTGAATATTTGGTTATTTTTATTAAATTAAAACAGGCGACTTCTTTTTATTATTATTTATTTTATAATGGTTTATTTAATAAGGGACAGTGCACATTAATAAAAACTTTGCAGTAAATGTGCCAGAGTTAGCCAAGAGGCTATTTTTCATCTGTAGTCCCAATGTTGCTGATGTTAAGTCACTTTTAAGGTCCTTTATCTCATTATTCTTTATTTTCTTAATGTCCTCCATATTATATTCTTCCTTTATTTAACTAACTTTAAACATCGTTTGTTTCATGTTTTTAAATCGTGCTTTTAATGATTTTATTGACGTGAACAACAGATCCGTGGCCACGTGTCAGTGGAGATGGAAGAAGCTGAAGTACCTCGAGTCCTCCTGGTGGCGCTAATAATGTCTGACTATAGACCAGAGAACTGAACACACACACACACACACACACACACACACACCGATAAAGAGGAGTAATGATGCAAACATTACAAAGTACATGTAATTTACTTTCCTTTGAAGTCGGCGTCAACACCAGAACCACGTTGAACGCTGCGGCCAAATTAAACACACACACACACACACACACACACACACACACACACACACACACACACACACACACACACACACACACACACACACACACACACACACACACACACACACACACACACACACACACACACACACACACACACACACACACACACACACATATATCCACAAAGAACGGGTTCAGAAGAAACCTAATTGGCCCAAACAGCTGCTGGTAAACAACTTGTTTTTCCTCTTCCTGCTGAGCTGCTCTAAAGGTTCTGAGCGGATGGAGGCCGAGAAGCGAGCGGCGCCACGCGGTCAGCGGTCAGCGGCAAGGTGACGCCGGCCGCTCCATCTGGCCTGACCTTGGAGCGGCGCTTTGGAGATATGTGAGGAGGGACTGGAGAAAGAGAGGGAGAGAGGAATCTCTCTCTCTCTCTCTCCATCCTGGTAACGTAACTCTCTCTCTTTCATGAGGTTTTTTAAAGCGTTGGTTTCAGAGCCGATGTGAAGCTGTTTCTGTCCTGTTGTCCTCTTTTCTTCCTCTTCTTCCTCTTCTTCTTCTCTTTTACATCCCATAAGAAAAAGAAGAAAGCATCGCTGCCGAAGAAAAACTACAGAAACGCTGGTGAAGCATCACTCAGTCAGAGGTCAGAGGTCAGATACTATCACTAGTGAGACGTGGTGATAAACAAGGTTCAGTGTTACTACCACCACTACCTGCTTCCACAACGGTTGTCATAGTAACAACACTCTTCACTACTTTCTACCAGTCGCACTACGGTGTGAGAGCCGAGGCCGCTGCTGGTCCAGAGGCCAGAGGTCAGAGGTCGGGTTCAGGTAGAAGTGAGGAGCCAGACTCGGCGGCTCATGGAAGCAGAGGGACCAGGAGGAGAAGCTCCTCCTCCTCCGAGTCGCTCCATCAGAAACACGCAGCAGCAGATCCCTCCGCCGCAGGAAGTAGAGCCCACGACTCACTGAGGAGCTGTGAGGGGAACCCCGACGAGCGGCTTCAGTGGGCGGCCACGCGGCTCAGAGGTGTACATATATATATATATGTTTATATGTTTATATTCTACTTCCTGTCCACCTTCCACTGAACCCTGACGACCAATGAGACACACTCACACACACTCACACACACACACTCACTCACACACACTCACACACACTCACACACACTCACACACACACACATACTCACACACACTCACACACACACACACACACACTCACACACACTCACACACACTCACTCACACACACACACTCACACACACATACTCACACACACTCACACTCTCACACACACTCTCACACACACACTCACACACACTTACACCCCCTCCCCTCTTTGATCTCTTTGAGTCACCCGGTCCCCGCTTCACTCCCGAGTCTCTTTTCTCCCGCGCTGCGCGGCGCCCCTGAATGCCTCATCAACCAACGTGTTTAATCAAATTATCGAAGGCCCCAAAAAAACCAAGAAATGCTGCTTTTCATTAATAATTATAACTGACCCTGACTGAGATGATTAAACTAGAGACACGTTATTATAATACATCAATGCTGAAGGGTCTGAAAGCTCCTCCTCTGGTTGTATAGAAGTCTATGCTTCATGTGTTGAAGCTGCATTCTCTCTCCTGACCACCAGGGGGCGACTCCTCTGGTTGTATAGAAGTCTATGCTTCATGTGTTGAAGCTGCATTCTCTCTCCTGACCACCAGGGGGCGACTCCTCTGGTTGTATAGAAGTCTATGCTTCATGTGTTGAAGCTGCATTCTCTCTCCTGACCACCAGGGGGCTCCTCTGGTTGTATAGAAGTCTTAAGTCTTCTCTTCTCTGTGGTTTTTCTTTCCTAAATGTTAAAACACTTTTCACGCTCATTTTGTATATTTATGGATCATAACTGCAGAAGAAGAAGAAGACTTGAAACAAACAGTCCTCGTGGAGGTCAAGAGGTCAGGAGAAGTGGGCGATGCAACATCTGCACTCAGCTGGAAGAGACGAGGTTTCCCAAGAGAAACTCTCTCTCTCTCTCTCTCTCAATAGCAAACACATGTCTCTCGCCCAGCGACAGGAAGCTGCTCATCATGAAGCTTCAACTCTCTGAGGACCGACGACACGTCATCAGGTTCCTGTTCCTCCCCGAGCTCAGATCACTGCTTAGCATCAACAACACGTCAACAACACGTCAACAAACACGTCAACAACATGTCAACAACACGTCAACAAACACGTTCACAAACACGTCAACAACACATCAACAACATGTCAACAACATGTCAACAAACACGTCAACATGTCAACAACACGTCAACAACACGTCAACAACACGTCAACAACACATCAACAACACATCAACAACACGTCAACAAACACGTCAACAAACACGTCAACAACATGTCAACAACATGTCAACAACACATCAACATCATGTCAACAACACGTCAACAACACATCAACAACATGTCAACAACATGTAACAACACGTCAACAACATATCAACATGTCAACAAACATGTCAACAAGCACATTAACAAACACGTCAACAACATGTCAACAACATGTCAGCAATATGTCAACATGTCAACAAACACGTCAACAACATGTCAACAAACCACTGTAAACAAAGCACCCCTTCACCACCACACTGCTCACCAAGGTGCTACGCTACGCTAAGCTAAGCTAGGCTAAGCTAGGCGACGCTACACTAGGCTACGCTAAGCTATGCTAAACATCTGACTTGTTGAACTATCCTGATGTTTTTGATAATAAATATAGTATTTATTTGATGTATTATTAATAAATGTGTATAAATGAATCTCTGGAGAATCAAAGAAGTCGTGAGATGTTCAGACGGAGAGCGGACGGGAGGACTGAAGAGGACAAAAGAGGATTGAAGAGGATGGAAGAGGATGGAAGAGGACTGAAGAGGACTAAAGAGGATTGAAGAGGACGAAAGAGGATTAAAGAGGATGGAAGAGGACTGAAGAGGATTGAAGAGGACTGAAGAGGATGAAAGAGGATGGAAGAGGACTGAAGAGGACTAAAGAGGATGGAAGAGGACTGAAGAGGATGAAAGAGGATTGAAGAGGACTGAAGAGGACTAAAGAGGATGGAAGAGGACTGAAGAGGATGAAAGAGGATTGAAGAGGATGGAAGAGGACTAAAGAGGACTGAAGAGGACTAAAGAGGATGGAAGAGGACTAAAGAGGATGGAAGAGGACGAAAGAGGATTGAAGAGGATGGAAGAGGACTAAAGAGGACTGAATAGGACTAAAGAGGTTTGAAGAGGACTGAAGAGGCTGAAGAGGACTGAAGAGGATGGAAGAGGACTAAAGAGGATGGAAGAGGACTGGAGAGGACGAAAGAGGATGGAAGAGGACTAAAGAGGACTGAAGAGGATTGAAGAGGACTGAAGAGTACTGAAGAGGATTGAAGAGGACTGAAGAGGACTAAAGAGGATTGAAGAGGACTATAGAGGACTGAAGAGGACGAAAGAGGATTAAAGAGGATGGAAGAGGACTAAAGAGGATGGAAGAGGACAGAAGAGGACGAAAGAGGATTGAAGAGGACTGAAGAGGACTAAAGAGGATGGAAGAGGACTAAAGAGGATGGAAGAGGACTGAAGAGGACGAAAGAGGATTGGAGAGGACTAAAGAGGATGGAAGAGGACTGAAGAGGACTAAAGAGGATGGAAGAGGACTGAGGAGGACGAAAGAGGATTGAAGAGGATGGAAGAGGACTAAAGAGGATTGAAGAGGACTGAAGAGGACGAAAGAGGATTGAAGAGGATGGAAGAGGACTAAAGAGGATTGAAGAGGACTGAAGAGGACTAAAGAGGACTGAAGAGGACGAAAGAGGATTGAAGAGGACTGAAGAGGATTGAAGAGGACTGAATAGGACTAAAGAGGATTGAAGAGGACTGAAGAGGCTGAAGAGGACTGAAGAGGACTACAGAGGATTGAAGAGGACTAAAGAGGATTGAAGAGGACTAAAGAGGACTGAAGAGGCTGAAGAGGGTTGAAGAGGACTAAAGAGGATGGAAGAGGACTGAAGAGGACGAAAGAGGATTAAAGAGGATGGAAGAGGACTGAAGAGGATTGAAGAGGACTGAAGAGGACTGAAGAGGACTAAAGAGGATGGAAGAGGACTGAAGAGGATGGAAGAGGACTGGAGAGGACGAAAGAGGATTGAAGAGGATGGAAGAGGACTAAAGAGGACTGAAGAGGACTGAAGAGTACTGAAGAGGATTGAAGAGGACTAAAGAGGATTGAAGAGGACTATAGAGGACTGAAGAGGACGAAAGAGGATTAAAGAGGACTGAAGAGGATTGAAGAGGACTGAAGAGGACGAAAGAGGATTGAAGAGGACTAAAGAGGATGAAGAGGACTGAAGAGGACTAAAGAGGATGGAAGAGGACTGAAGAGGACGAAAGAGGATTGAAGAGGATGGAAGAGGACTGAAGAGGATTGAAGAGGATGGAAGAGGACTAAAGAGGATTGAAGAGGACTAAAGAGGATGGAAGAGGACTGAAGAGGACTAAAGAGGATGGAAGAGGACTGAGGAGGACGAAAGAGGATTGAAGAGGACTGAAGAGGACTAAAGAGGACTGAAGAGGATGAAAGAGGATTGAAGAGGACTGAAGAGGATTGAAGAGGACTAAAGAGGATTGAAGAGGACTGAAGAGGCTGAAGAGGACTACAGAGGATTGAAGAGGACTAAAGAGGATTGAAGAGGACTAAAGAGGACTGAAGAGGCTGAAGAGGGTTGAAGAGGACTAAAGAGGATGGAAGAGGACTGAAGAGGATTGAAGAGGACTGAAGAGGACGAAAGAGGATTGAAGAGGACTGAAGAGGACTAAAGAGGATGGAAGAGGACTGAAGAGGACTAAAGAGGATGGAAGAGGACTAAAGAGGATGGAAGAGGACTTGAGAGGACGAAAGAGGATTGAAGAGGATGGAAGAGGACTAAAGAGGACTGAAGAGGTTTGAAGAGGACTGAAGAGTACTGAAGAGGATTGAAGAGGACTGAAGAGGACTAAAGAGGATTGAAGAGGACTGAAGAGGACTAAATAGGATTGAAGAGGACTAAAGAGGACTGAAGAGGACGAAAGAGGATTAAAGAGGATGGAAGAGGACTAAAGAGGATGGAAGAGGACTGAAGAGGACTAAAGAGGATGGAAGAGGACTGAAGAGGACGAAAGAGGATTGAAGAGGATGGAAGAGGACTGAAGAGGTTTGAAGAGGATGGAAGAGGACTAAAGAGGACTGAAGAGGATGAAAGAGGATTGAAGAGGACTAAAGAGGATGGAAGAGGACTGAAGAGGACTAAAGAGGATGGAAGAGGACTGAGGAGGACGAAAGAGGATTGAAGAGGATGGAAGAGGACTAAAGAGGATTGAAGAGGACTGAAGAGGACTAAAGAGGACTGAAGAGGACGAAAGAGGATTGAAGAGGACTGAATAGGACTAAAGAGGATTGAAGAGGACTGAAGAGGATTGAAGAGGACTGAAGAGGCTGAAGAGGACTAAAGAGGATGCAAGAGGACTAAAGAGGATGGAAGAGGACTGAAGAGGATGAAAGAGGATTGAAGAGGATGGAAGAGGACTGAAGAGGATTGAAGAGGACTGAAGAGGACTAAAGAGGATTGAAGAGGACTAAATAGGATTGAAGAGGACTAAAGAGGACTGAAGAGGACAAAAGAGGATTAAAGAGGATGGAAGAGGACTGAAGAGGACGAAAGAGGATTGAAGAGGACTGAAGAGGACTAAGGAGGATGGAAGAGGACTGAAGAGGATGGAAGAGGACTGAAGAGGACGAAAGAGGATTGAAGAGGACGGAAGAGGACTGAAGAGGACTAAAGAGGATTGAAGAGGACTGAAGAGGACTACAGAGGATTGAAGAGGACTAAAGAGGACTGAAGAGGACTAAAGAGGACTGAAGAGGACTGTAGAGGACTGAAGAGGACTGAAGAGGACTAAAGAGGATGGCAGAGGACTAAAGAGGACTGAAGAGGACTAAAGAGGACTGAAGAGGACTAAAGAGGATTGAAGAGGACTAAAGAAGACTGAAGATGATTGAAGAGGACTGAAGAGGACTAAAGAGGACTGAAGAGGACTAAAGAGGACTGAAGAGGATTGAAGAGGACTAAAGAGGACTAAATAGGATTGAAGAGGACTAAAGAGGACTGAAGAGGATTGAAGAGGACTGAAGAGGACTAAAGAGGATGGCAGAGGACTAAAGAGGACTGAAGAGGACTAAAGAGGACTGAAGAGGATTGAAGAGGACTGAAGAGGACTAAAGAGGATGGAAGAGGACTAAAGAGGATGGAAGAGGACTAAAGAGGACTGAAGAGGACTAAAGAGGACTGAAGAGGACTAAAGAGGAGTGAAGAGGACTAAAGAGGATGGAAGAGGACTAAAGAGGACTGATGAGGACTGATGAGGACTGAAGAGGACTGAAGAGGATTGAAGAGGCTGAAGAGGATTGAAGAGGACTAAAGAGGATTGAAGAGGACTAAAGAGGACTGAAGAGGACTAAAGAGGATTGAAGAGGACTAAAGAGGACTGAAGAGGACTGAAGAGGCTGAAGAGGACTGAAGAGGACTGAAGAGGACTAAAGAGGACTGAAGAGGACTGAAGAGGACTGAAGAGGATTGAAGAGGACTGAAGAGGACTAAAGAGGATTAAAGAGGATTGAAGCGGACTAAAGAGGACTGAAGAGGATTGAAGAGGACTAAAGAGGACTGAAGAGGACTGAAGAGGCTGAAGAGGACTGAAGAGGACTGAAGAGGCTGAAGAGGATTGAAGAGGACTGAAGAGGACTAAAGAGGATTGAAGCGGACTGACGAGGACTAAAGAGGACTGAAGAGGATTGAAGAGGACTGAAGAGGACTAAAGAGGATTGAAGAGGACTGAAGAGGCTGAAGACGATTGGACCTGGTATAGACCAGGTCTAGAGTCTAGACCAGCATGGAACTCTTTATTCGAGTAACTTTCGTCTCCAGAGTTCAGAAATTGTTCTTCAGCTAAACAGTTAAATAGTTCAAATGAGTCTGCAGACAGACAGGTGAGAGACAGACAGGTGAGAGACAGACAGGTGAGAGACAGACAGGTGAGACACAGACAGGTGAGAGACAGACAGGTGAGACACAGACAGGTGAGAGACAGACAGGTGAGAGACAGACAGGTGAGAGACAGACAGGAGAGAGACAGACAGGTGAGAGACAGACAGGTGAGACACAGACAGGTGAGACACAGACAGGTGAGAGACAGACAGGTGAGACACAGACAGGTGAGACACAGACAGGTGAGAGACAGACAGGTGAGAGACAGACAGGTGAGAGACAGACAGGTGAGAGACAGACAGGTGAGAGACAGACAGGTGAGAGACAGACAGGAGAGAGACAGACAGGAGAGAGACAGACAGGTGAGAGACAGACAGGTGAGACACAGACAGGTGAGACACAGACAGGTGAGAGACAGACAGGTGAGACACAGACAGGTGAGAGACAGACAGGTGAGAGACAGACAGGTGAGACACAGACAGGTGAGAGACAGACAGGTGAGAGACAGACAGGTGAGAGACAGACAGGTGAGACACAGACAGGTGAGAGACAGACAGGTGAGAGACAGACAGGTGAGAGACAGGTGAGAGACAGACAGGTGAGACACAGACAGGAGAGAGACAGACAGGTGAGATACAGACAGGTGAGAGACAGACAGGTGAGACACAGACAGGTGAGAGACAGACAGGTGAGACACAGACAGGTGAGAGACAGACAGGTGAGAGACAGACAGGTGAGAGACAGACAGGTGAGAGACAGACAGGAGAGACACAGACAGGTGAGAGACAGACAGGTGAGAGACAGACATGAGAGAGACAGACAGGTGAGACACAGACAGGAGAGACACAGACAGGTGAGAGACAGACAGGTGAGACACAGACAGGAGAGAGACAGACAGGTGAGACACAGACAGGTGAGAGAGAGACATGTGAGAGACAGACAGGTGAGACACAGACAGGTGAGAGACAGACAGGTGAGACACAGACAGGTGAGAGACAGACAGGTGAGAGACAGACAGGTGAGAGACAGACAGGTGAGAGACAGACAGGAGAGACACAGACAGGTGAGAGACAGACAGGTGAGAGAGACAGGTGAGAGACAGACAGGAGAGACACAGACAGGTGAGAGACAGACAGGTGAGAGACAGACAGGTGAGACACAGACAGGTGATCAGTCCTAAGTTGGCTAAAAACACTTCATTACCATCAACAGACAGGAAACAAACACTCGGTGTTTGTGTGTGTGGTTGTGTGTGTGTGTGTGTGTGTGTGTGTGTGTGGTTGAGTGTGTGTGTGTGGTTGTGTGTGTGTGTGTGTGTGTGTGGTTGAGTGTGTGTGAGAGTGTGTGTGGTTGAGTGTGTGTGTGTGTGTGTGTGTGTGAGTGTGTGTGTGTGTGTGTGTGTGTGTGTGTGTGTGTGTGAGAGTGTGTGTGTGAGTGTG
>NC_079406.1:27781379-27783879 GCF_029220125.1 Pseudoliparis swirei
TATATAAATGTATAAATAATTAAATATATTTATAAATATATATATATATATATATATATACATATATTACAGTGTTTTGATGAAGCGGTTGGAGCTGGCTGATCAAGGGTTACCGCGAGACCTTCAGGGTTCGATTAGTTTGTGGTAATTTAATGAACTCAACATTAAGGTTAAAATCTAGTTGTTTTATTTCCCTAAAGACCAGAAAGTTCCTGGAACAGAGAATCAAACGGACGGGAATCGAACCCGCGGCACATCGTGATGCGTTCACTGACCACCAGATTTATCAGTTACTCTCTGTGTGTCTTGTTCAGCTTCTCCTGTTACATTCCTTTGTACTTTGAGGCTGCCTCAGTGTGTGTGTGTCTGTGTGTGTGTGTGTCTGTGTGCAGGGCTCCAGACTAACTTTTTTAACTAGGAGCACAGTCGCTCCTAACTTAAAATGTTAGGGGCGCAAGCAGAAAATTTAGGGGCGCACTTTTTCCTGGGTCAAAATGGGTCTTGGGTGGTCCCAAAATTTTTTTAGGCCTTCGCACCTTCTATTCATGCAGTCGAGCTATTGAGTGCGTGATCAGCAGCTGGCCGCTCTGCCGTGATACGCGCACACAGGTGAGCACACCTCCTTGAAACATACTATTGAGAACATATTCGCTGACATGAACCTGATGAACACAGTTATTTTTTGTTTTTCAACGCAGACTTTTTTTGCCTTAGGCGCTGAAAACGACTTAGGCGCTACCAAATTTTCTCTGCAGGAAACACCCTGACACACTATAAATCGACTTGCAAAGTTTTCCCATCATTTTACTGTATTACTGATAAATAATTTGACAATATACAATCTTATGCCTGTTTGCCTTCATGAACTGCAAAACATTCACAACAGAGAACTCTTCAGAAGTTACTGTATTGAGTTTAAACATATTTGAAGAGAAAACATACCTTGAGCATGTGCATGTTGCACTTGATGTGGCCAATCAAAACATTTGTTGGTTTCTAGAGATGCACCGATCAGGTTTTGGTGCCGATCACCGATCACTGAAATCAGTATCTGCCGATCACCGATAATACCGATCACCGATCACTGAAATCAGTATCTGCCGATCCGATAATACCAATCACCGATCACGGTGTTGATTGAAGCATTCTATTTATTGTGTAGCATTATTGCCTAGGACTATGAGGAAATACATATATAAAGCAACTCAAACATTAAAGAAATTACCGATTTCTTTAAACATTTAGAACTTTACTTTGAAAAATTTCCTAATTGATACATTAAAATTGTTTGATTGCTATTGTAGGGGATTTCAGATATGTATGGAACACATCTGCATCATTCATTTCCTGGAACTCTTGGGGAAATCTATATACAGGACTTTTCTTAACATACAAAAGACTGACTAATTTTTATAAACTCTTCCTTGGTACAGTAAACATTTTTAATGTTAGCATAATTTAAGCTAAATCTCAGAAATGATCTATAAAGATACAAAATCAGTTCATTGTTTACTTTTATATGTTAGTGTATGATTTGTCGACATCTTCTTTTGATAAACGGATGTTGTTTCACGTGGTTCTTTCCGCTAACTTTGCAAAACCGGATGTTGTCACTTAAATCCTTCCGCTAACGTTATCAAAATCCTCGGGCGCTCCAGATGGAATGCGTTTACCGTGAACATCAGTCTATATGGGCTGACATGTGAGAGTCGGCTGAGTCGACCCAGAGATTCAACTCGGGGGACGGGGACGCCGCTCGGTGGTGAGGATCCCCTCTGACCTCTCACTCTGCGGCCCTCCGCTGCGGTGCGCCTCTTTTCACACATTAGCCCCCCCCCCCCTCTCACACACAGGCCAGCCTTCTGCTTCGGTTTTCGTCTCCTTTCTTCTTCTTCTGGAGTTAATGTCGGTTAGCAAACCAGTCATTCAGGCATTACCGCTAACTATAGTGGGCTGAAGTGTAGAACAAGTTTGTAAACAACAACAATATTTAATAACAAAAAAAAGAAATCTGCTAATTTACTGGTCGCGCATGCGCGAGTTGATGAAAAATTTACTCGCACTGTGTCTAATTTTAGGCGCAAAATGCGACCATTTGGTCGCAGTCTGGAGCCCTGGTGTGTGTCTGTGTGTGTGTGTGTGTGTGTCAGTGTGTGTGTGTGTGTGTCTGTGTGTGTCTGTGTGTGTGTGTGTGTCTGTCTGTCAGTGTGTGTGTGTCTGTGTGTGAGTGTGTCTGTGTGTGTCTGTGTGTGAGTGTGTCTGTGTGTGTCTGTGTGTGTGTCTGTGTGTGTCTGTGTGTGTGTGTGTGTGTGTGTCTGTGTGTGTGTAGGTGTGTCTGTGTGTGTGTGTGTGTGTGTTAAGCTAACATCTATTAGCTTTGATAGCAGTAGCTCCCATATGTCGAGCTAGCGCTGCTCTTTAATGTAGCATAGCACGACCTGATGTTACCCCTCCACCCTCCTATCCCTCCCTCCATCCCTCCATCCCTCCACCCCTCCCT
>NC_079406.1:27798879-27806379 GCF_029220125.1 Pseudoliparis swirei
TATTATCAGGCTGCTCTATAAGTCTCTTAGGTCAACTCCTTATTATCAGGCTGCTCTATAAGTCTCTTAAGTCAACTCCTTATTATCAGGCTGCTCTATAAGTCTCTTAAGTCAACTCCTTATTATCAGGCTGCTCTATAAGTCTCTTAGGTCAACTCCTTATTATCAGACTGCTCTATAAGTCTCTTAGGTCAACTCCTTATTATCAGACTGCTCTATAAGTCTCTTAAGTCAACTCCTTATTATCAGACTGCTCTATAAGTCTCTTAGGTCAACTCCTTATTATCAGACTGCTCTATAAGTCTCTTAGGTCAACTCCTTATTATCAGGCTGCTCTATAAGTCTCTTAAGTCAACTCCTTATTATCAGGCTGCTCTATAAGTCTCTTAGGTCAACTCCTTATTATCAGGCTGCTCTATAAGTCTCTTAAGTCAACTCCTTATTATCAGGCTGCTCTATAAGTCTCTTAAGTCAACTCCTTATTATCAGACTGCTCTATAAGTCTCTTAGGTCAACTCCTTATTATCAGACTGCTCTATAAGTCTCTTAGGTCAACTCCTTATTATCAGGCTGCTCTATAAGTCTCTTAAGTCAACTCCTTATTATCAGACTGCTCTATAAGTCTCTTAGGTCAACTCCTTATTATCAGACTGCTCTATAAGTCTCTTAGGTCAACTCCTTATTATCAGGCTGCTCTATAAGTCTCTTAAGTCAACTCCTTATTATCAGGCTGCTCTATAAGTCTCTTAAGTCAACTCCTTATTATCAGGCTGCTCTATAAGTCTCTTAAGTCAACTCCTTATTATCAGGCTGCTCTAATAAGTCTCTTAGGTCCCTCCAGTTGATCCAGAATGCTGCAGCTCGTGTTCTCACTAAAACTAAGAATAGAGATCACATCACTCCTGCACTAGCTGCTCTGCACTGGCTCGCAGTAAAATCAAGAATCACTTTTAAAATTCTTCTCTTAACCTACAAAGCCTTGATTGGTGATGCACCATCATATCTTAAGGAGCTTGTAGTACCATATTGCCCCACTAGAGAGCTACGCTCACTAAATGCGGGACTACTTGTAGTTCCTAGAGTCTTAAAAAGTAGAATGGGAGCCAGAGCCTTTAGTTATCAAGCTCCTCTTTTATGGAACCAGCTTCCAATCTGTCCTTCTGGTCACATGACATCTATTGTTCTGTCCATCCTGGAGAGGGATCCTCCTCTGTTGCTCTCCTGAAGGTTTCTTCCCTTTTTTTCCCCCTGAAGGGTTATTTGGGAGTTTTTCCTGGTCCGATGTGAGGTCAAAGGTCAGGGATGTCTATGTGTACAGATTGTAAAGCACTCCGAGACAAATTTGTAATTTGTGAAATTGGGCTATACAAATAAACTGAATTGAATTGAATTGAGTGAGCGTGTGAGTGTGTGTGACAGTGTGTGTGTGTGTGTGTGTGTGTGTGTGACAGTGTGTGTGTGTGTGTGTGTGTGTGTGACTGTGTGTGTGTGTGTGTGTGTGAGTGTGTGTGTGAGTGAGTGTGTGTGTGTGTGTGAGAGTGTGTGTGAGTGTGTGTGTGAGTGAGTGTGTGAGTGTGTGTGTGCGTGTGTGAGAGTGAGTGATTGAGTGTGTGTGTGTGTGTGTGTGCGTGTGTGAGTGTGAGTGTGTGTGTGTGTGTGCGTGTGTGTGTGTGCGTGTGTGTGTGTGAGACGATGAGACGTTACAACAAGCCGGTTCACGTTGGCTTTTAATTGCTGAAATGAAAAAATAAAAAATGGACACCTCCTCGGTCACATCGACTCGAGAGACGCAGACGGAGGTCTGAAAGCAGATTTCATAATTCTGCCTCTACATCTTCTTTAAAACATGAACGCACATCTCCACGGGGTCCCGGGGTCCTAAACATTTTACAGATATACTGTTCCCAGAGTTCCCGGTAGAATCTGCCCCGTCGCTGCGGTGCATTCAGAGAAACACTTCTTCGTGTCAAACCAGACTGAGCCACGAGCCGAGCGTCAGACAGACAGGAACACGGCAGCAGACAGACAGGCAGACAGACAGGTCTGGGATCAGCTCCTACCTGTCGATGATGACGGGGTCGGACGGCGTCTCATTGCGGTTCCCGCAGCTCTTCTTGTCACAACACCGGCTGAAGAGAGAGAGGAGAGAGGAGTCAACACACACATACACAACACATGCAGCAGCGCTAACGCTAGCAGCAGCGCTAACGCTAGCAGCAGCGCTAACGCTAGCAGCAGCGCTAATATTTCTGCACACACAGACGGAGCATATTCACTTTTCTTTTTCTTACTTTTCAGGTCCAAAAAAATGTTTTAAAGAGAAAGTTTGAGAGAACTAATATATAAAGACATATTTATATATAGAATTAAAACTGTGTTTCGATTCTTTTTTCTCATTTTTCAATCATCAGCAATATTAATAACAACAAATATAATGTTTCAAAGCTTTCACATTTATACTTAATGTTTAAAGTAGAAAACATTGCAGCAAGAGGTGGAAACAAACTAATAATAATAAGTATTACTATTATTATTATTATTATTACAATAATTATTATTATTATTATTATAATTATTATGATTATTATAATTATTATAATAATTCACACACATCTGACCTGCTGAATGTTTTTAGTATTTTAACGCAGAGAAAATAGAAATAAACCTCGTTTAAAAACACAGATTTAGAATCTTGTTCTGAAAACTGAAATCTTTCAAACTACATCTGAACTTTATCTCCGTTTCCCCTAAAACTACAAAACGGACGACATCGTGCTCTACGGGAAATCACAGACCTGCCAAAATTAATTATTTTATTTTGAAAAGCGGCCCTTTTTTTCCCTTTCCCCCTCAACAACCTCACACTCGGTCCAGCTGGGTGGGGTCCAAGCCAAGGTCACTACCAGTTGGATGACACCCAGCAATGGAGGCACCACTGCGCCCCCCCCCCCCCCCCCGTGGCCCCTGACAACCAGCCAGCCAACCGGGCAGCTGCTGGCCAAACCAGCCGTCCAGGTAGCCAGAGGGCAAACCGGCGCTTCATCCAAAGGGCCCCGACTCCCAGACCAGAGACCCGGGTCTGTGGAGGCATCTGGAGGGAGCGCCGGGTTTCTGTCTCGGCGCCACGGGGGGGGGGCGGAGCCTAACGAGTGTGTCGTGTTGAACAGCGGCAGACTGAAGCCAGAGCATCAATATCCATCAGACAGACGGGGCGGGCTGCGTTTAGTTCCCGCGGCTGGAGGAGGTCAGCGAACGCACCGCGAGGGTTGAGAGTCAGTGAACGCACCGCGGGTTAAAAGTCAGTGAACGCACCGCGGGGGTTTAGAGTCAGTCAGGGAAGCAAAGGCGGTAAAACAAAGTCACCGCTTCGTCTTTTATCCTCGTTCATGGAGACGAGGGCGAGTTGGAAGGTTTCAATATTCACCAAATAAATACAGATACTTGTGATGTCTTTATGTTGAACCACTTTACTTTATCTAAAAACACAACCGGAGATCATGGATTCATTCAGTGCTCTAAAATAAATAAACATACGGTTTGAAAATCCAACATTGTTCCTATCATTACAATTTTATTTCTCTATTTTTAATCTTCACCTCTCTACCTGCTACATCTGAAGGTCTCACGTTTATTTATTTAATTTAAATGTTTAGGAGAAAGAGCAAGTCTTTTTTACATTTATTTTATTGTGTTTAAGATTGTGTATTTATATCTTTTAAATATATATATTTGTATATATATATATTTATTTATTTTTATATATGTATATATATTTATATATTTAGATATATATATTTATATATATATTTATTGCATTGTTTAATGTTTCTTTATTTAATTTCAATGTTTAGGAGGAAGAGCAAGTCTTTTTTTCATTTATTTTATTGTGTTTAAGACCTAAAATATATGTGTGTATATATATATATAAATATACATATTTATTGCACTGTTATGGAATAAATAACCGTATTTTAAAACGTAAAAATATATGTATATATATATATGTATATATATATACATATATGTATATATATATATACAGGACTGTCTCAGAAAATTAGAATATTGTGATAAAGTTCTTTATTTTCTGTAATGCAATTAAAAAAACAAAAATGTCATGCATTCTGGATTCATTACAAATCAACTGAAATATTGCAAGCCTTTTATTCTTTTAATATTGCTGATTATGGCTTACAGCTTAAGAAAACTCTAAAATCCTATCTCATAACATTTTAATATTTCCTCAGACCAAGTTAAAAAAAAAGATGTATAACAGCTGAGTGTTTGTCAAGGCTCAGGAAACCCTTGCAGGTGTTTCGAGTTAATTAGACAATTCAAGTGATTTGTTTAATACCCTACTAGTATACTTTTTCATGATATTCTAATATTTAGAGATATGATATTTGAGTTTTCTTAAGCTGTAAGCCATAATCAGCAATATTAAAAGAATAAAAGGCTTGCAATATTTCAGTTGATTTGTAATGAATCCAGAATGCATGACATTTTTGTTTTTTTAATTGCATTACAGAAAATAAAGAACTTCATCACAATATTCTAATTTTCTGAGACAGTCCTGTATATGTATATATATATATGTATATATATACATATATATATATATATATATATATATAACTCTGAAGGGATCCTCTGAAGCAATGAGACTATTTAAGATGTCAAACTTTTACATGAGAGATATGACAGAAGACTATTAATAAAGTGAGAGCCTCGGCGAGGCGTTCAGGGAACATCCGTACGTCTCACGCTCACCGTGAATGTGACCGGTAAACTTTCATTAACAACGCCGACGACTTCCCGTCTCCCGGAGCTGCCGCTGTGAGACTCGTTAGCATATCTTCCAGAGATTCTTAAAAAATTAATCGCGGCGGTGACCCCGCGACGTCCAATTACGCGCCCCCGTTGCCCCCCCCCTCCCCCCTCACGCCCCCCCATCGAATCCCATTCAACAAAAACAAGCGGCCTCGCGGACGCCAAACGAGTCGCTTTGTGAGTCGTTTATTAACGCTTGATCTCGTAAGTGTAGAAAATCAGAAAACTGAGCGCCGCGTTGGATGTGTGTGCGTGTGCGTACAAGCTGTGTGTGTGTGTGTGTGTGTGTGTGTGTGTGTGACTGTTGCCACAGAACACGCCACAATAATTTATTCCCCCAGCTACTTGGAGCCATTAGCGAAAGTTCCAGGAGACCAATTAGCGGTGGAAACCCGGCGGTGACAACCTCCTCAAACTGCCAGAGAAGTGTTATAAACAAACCGGACCCCAGGAGCCTCCCCCCCCCCCCCCGGGGGCCCCGGGCCCCTCTTCCAAAAGACAAAAACAAACCTTGGCTGAGCGTCCACAATATCGCCTTAATGACGTTTCCCCCGGGCCGCGACAGGCTAACACCACGGCCAGCTAATGACAACACGCACACACACACACACACACTCAGTCACACACACATACGCACACACACACACATACACACACTCACACATGCACACACATGTGACTGAGTGTGTGTGTGTGTGTGTGTGCGAAAGAGGCCAAACAAAATAAAACTAACAGTTTGTGTGTGTTGTCACTCTGCAGAGAGCCTCCTCATGTTGCTGCACTCACACACACACATACTCACACTCACACACACACACACACACACACACATACTCACACTCACACACACGCACACTCACACACTCACACACACACACACACACACACACACACATACTCACACTCACACACTCACACACACGCACACTCACACACAAACTCACACACACACTCCCGGCCCCTGAAATAACTCTTCCCTGGGAGCCGTCGGGCCGGCATCGTTCCCGCTGGCCGCTCCTCCTCAGAGTGAATCTGCAGAGGGAGGTTGGGTCGGTCCGGGCACGCCGCGAGAAGAGGATGACAAATAAGGAGAGAGAGAGGCTCTTCAAAGGTCTCTCTCCCCCCCTTGAGGACGGTGGCGGCGTTGGCTTCAGACGCCGCGGCGTCGGATCACAGCGTCCAAATAACGGCAGGACGGGGGGCGAGGGCTCGCTTTCAAAGGGCAAGTGTTGTAATTACCCGAGGGCCTGGAACGCCTCGTGGCAGCGAAGGCATCATCGGGCCTGGCCAGGAGAGAGAGAGGGAGAGAGAGAGGGAGACAGAGAGGGAGACAGAGAGGGAGAGAGAGAGAGAGAGAGGAGAGGGGAGAGGGGAGAGGAGAGGAGAGGGGAGAGGAGAGAGGAGAGGAGAGAGAGAGAGAGAGAGGAGAGGAGAGGAGAGGAGAGAGGAGAGGAGGAGAGGAGAGAGAGAGGAGAGAGGAGAGGAGAGAGAGAGAGAGAGGAGAGAGGAGAGAGGAGAGAGAGAGGGAGGAGAGAGAGAGGAGAGAGAGAGGGAGGAGAGAGAGAGGAGAGAGAGGAGAGAGGAGGAGAGGAGAGGAGGAGAGGAGAGGAGAGGAGGAGGAGAGGAGAGAGGAGAGGAGAGGAGAGAGGAGAGGAGAGAGGAGAGAGGAAAGAGGAGAGGAGAGGAGAGAGGAGAGGAGAGAGGAGAGGAGAGGAGATCTGGCCAGCCTCCGGCGGCCCGATGGCTGCTCACCGGCTTGTGATCGGAGTCTCGTTGACGAATGTTTCATGTGGGGCTACGATGTGATGGAGAGGTCACGGCTGAGACACACACACACAGTCACACACACACACAGTCACACACACACACAGTCACACACACAGTCACACACACACAGTCACACACACACAGTCACACACACACACACGCACAGTCACACACACACAGTCACACACACACAGTCACACACACAGTCACACACACACAGTCACACACACAGTCACACACACACAGTCACACACACAGTCACACACACACACAGTCACACACACACAGTCACACACACACACACACACACAGTCACACACACACAGTCACACACACACACAGTCACACACACACAGTCACACACACACAGTCACACACACACAGTCACACAGTCACACACACAGTCACACACACACACAGTCACACACACAGTCACACACACACAGTCACACACACACACAGTCACACACACGCACAGTCACACACACACAGTCACACACACACACAGTCACACACACACAGTCACACACACACAGTCACACACACACACAGTCACACACACAGTCACACACACACAGTCACACACACAGTCACACACACAGTCACAGTCACACACACAGTCACACACACACACAGTCACACACACAGTCACACACACACACAGTCACACACACACAGTCACACACACACAGTCACACACACACAGTCACACACACACACACACAGTCACACACACACAGTCACACACACACACAGTCACACACACACAGTCACACACACGCACAGTCACACACACACAGTCACACACACAGTCACACACACACACAGTCACACACACACAGTCACACACACACAGTCACACACACAGTCACACACACACAGTCACACACACATAGTCACACA
>NC_079406.1:27813879-27818879 GCF_029220125.1 Pseudoliparis swirei
CACATAAACACACAGACACACACATAAACACACACACACACACACACCAACACACACACATTAGCCGTTAAATAAAAGAAGAATCTTCATAATGTTGAGTAAATTAATTCTGTTATTATTTATGTCCTGTTGTTTGTTTATAATTCTGGAGCTTGTGTCACCCCCCCCCCCCACACACACACACACACACTTACACACACACACTTACACTTACACACACACACCTACACACACACACACACACACACACACTTACACACACACACACACCCTCAGCAAAAACAAACATTAGCGCGCTCCAGCTCTGGTTATTATTTATAGGTCACGCCGCCTTTAACTGCCCCCCGCTGCCTTTCCTCCTCCAGGATAACAAGGAATCGTCGTTCTCCGACTAATCAAACATCACTCATGGCGACTTGTTTCCGCCGCGCCGCACGCCGCCGCGCGGGGACACCTGTTAGCGGCGGCGCGGCGCCCTAATTGTGTTCGATGCCGCGCGGAGGAGCGTTTTATATATATATTTATATATTATTTATATATTTAGATGTAGATATTCATTTATTTATTCTTCCTCGCTTTCTAATTGGCGTGATGGACTCCGGAGCGCCGAGCGGCTTTCCCGCCTAAATGGCGGCTATCCGTCCGCCGGGTTAGCGGCGAGGTCGTTACCGTGGCGCGATGCTAACGGGGAGATTCATGTGTCCCTCTGTCTGACGGGGGGGGGGGGGGGGGGGCGTTAATGTTCCTCCTGAAGACGCATTCCAACATGAAGCAGAGCTGCTCTGAATCATACCCCCCCCCCCCGTTAGCCCCTCCCCCTCCCACCACCTCCATGAAAACAGAGTTCACTTTGGTTCGTTGTAGATATTACAGATGTCTCCCCCTCTCCCTCCCTCTCCCCCTCCCTCTCCCCCTCTCTCTCCCCCTCTCTCTTCCCTATCCTTCTCCCCTCTCTCCCCCTCTCTTCCCTATCCTTCTCCTCTCTCTCCCTTTCTCTCTCTCCCCTCCCCTCTCTCTCCCCTCTCCCCTCTCTCTCTCTTCCCTCCCCTCTCTCTCCCCTCTCTCCCCTCTCTCTCTCTCCCCCCCCCTCTCTCTCTCTCTCTCTCTCTCTCTCTCTCCCCTCTCTCTCCCTATCCTTCTCCTCTCTCTCCCCTCTCTCTCTCTCTCCCTCTCTCTCTCTCTCTCTCCCTCTCTCTCCCTATCCTTCTCCTCTCTCCCCATCCTCTCTCTCTCTCCCCCTCTCCCTCTCTCCCCCTCTCCCTCTCCCTGGCTCTCTCTCTCCCTCTCTCCCTCTCCCTCTCTCTCCCCTTTCCTTCTCCCCCTCTCTCCCCCTCTCTCCCCCTCTCTCCCCCTCTCTCCCCCTCTCTCTCTCCCACCTCGCTCTCTCTCTCTCTCTCCCCTATCCTTCTCCCTCTCTCTCCCCCTCCCTCTCTCTCCCTCCCTCCCCCTCTATCTCTCTCTAATAATACAACTTATTTTCCAGTCTCTCTCTTCCAGTAGAATATTCCGCGGTGACCTTTAATATAAATTCCTTCCTCCAACAGAACTCCAGTTTCTTGGAGGAAAAGTTGAGAACCGACGTAGACGGCCTCCACCTGTGGGACCGCCTCCACCTGTGGGACCCCCCCCCCCCTGATCATTAGCTCCTCTCCAGTGGATCAATGCGCTGCTCGTGAGCCCCACAAAGACTCACCTGACCTACAGGCTGCCATTTAAAACAGGGATGAATTGAACTGTCGCCACCGACTCCAACCTGTCAATCACCCCTAAGCCCCGCCCCTAACGCCCCCTGTCTGACTGAAGGACCTGAACTTACCGAATCACGCTGAATTGAAGAAGACTACATTATTATATTATTATATTATTATTATATTAATATTATTATATTATTATTATATTATTATTATATTATTATATTATTATTATATTATATTATAATATTATTATATTACTATTTATATGAATGTGGCTCACCGTTGCTGTAGAGGAGCTGTAGTCTGTAGTGGATCCCGTTGTTGGTCTTCTCTCCGTTGTATTCCTGTCACACAAACAAACAAACAAACATCCATCATCAATACCGCTTCATCCTCATTAGGGTCGCGGGGCACTGGAGCCAATCCCAGCTGAGATAGGGCGAAGGCAGGGGACACCCTGGACAGGCCGCCAGTCCATCGCAGGGCACAAAACAAACAAACAAACAAATAAACAAATAAACAAACACACTTTACACAATGAGTCACACGCGTGTACAAGTACACGACGCGGTCGTAAGGAAATGTAGAAAAAGTAATGAGTGTAATTTGAGTAGTACAAGAAGAGAAGAGGGGCAGAGAGACTTGTTGTTGTTGTTGTTGTTTGTTTTTCCTCAGTGAGTTTCGAGACATGCGTGATGATTATGTGCAACAAAATAAACATTAACTTTAGTAACGTTTATTTTTAATAACACTAAAAGGTAAATAATTAAAGTTATACTGAATGTGATATTTAACACTTGACTCATTTATTTATTTAAATGTATTAACATTTATTTATTTACATTTATTAACATGTATTTATTTACATTTTGAGGATTTGTTGGATATCAACTGCTTAATTTATTAGATGTTTTGTTTTATTTTCTTAATATTTATTGATAAATATATGTTATGGTTTCTCTTTTCTCTCAATCACCCCTTCCTCATCTTCCTCATCTTCCTCATCTTTTTCTCTCTTCTTCTTTTGTCTCTGGCTTTATTCTTTTTATTTATTTCATCTCTCTCTCTCTTTTCTCTTTTCTCTCTTCTTTCGGTCTCCATTAGTCGGTCGCTTTGTGCCAACTGTGCCCGGGAGTGTTGGCTCAGCCCCAGTGTGTGTGTGTGTGTGTGTGTGTTGGGGGGTTTCGGGGCGAGAGACTAGAGGTCAAAGCAGAGGTGAGTGAGTGAGTGGGCGAGTGGAGAGAGACGTTGTGCCAGCTGGCAGCCGATCAGACACAAACACTCTCAACCTGTCAGGGTAGTAGTAGAGTTAGTAGTAGTAGAGTTATTAATAGTAGAGTTAGTAGAAGTAGAGTTAGTAGTAGTAGAGTTAGTAGTAGTAGAGTTATTAATAGTAGAGTTAGTAGTAGTAGAGTTAGTCATAGTAGTAGTAGTAGAGTTAGTAGGTGTAGTCAGTATGATGATGATGACGATGATGAAGGAGCAGCAGAGCAACTCTTCGTCACCTTGTCTTTCTCCACGAAGTCGATGTACGACGTCCTCTCGATCTCCACCGGCTGACCTTGCCTGTCGTACAGCGCCAGCACGAAGTGGAAGAAGTTGGACTTCCGGAGGTTTGAGGGCGGCTGCTTCTCGAAGTGAGCGCGGGCTAAACCAACGCCGCTGGAACACAGGGGGGGACAACATGTCAGTATGGGAACACCTGGATAAAGGTACACTCTACTTCAGCTCTGTACAAACACAACAGGAAAACACACATGTGGAGAGACTCAATGTGTTATAGAGGAGGGCAGGTGATGAAACATCGTGAAAACAACGTGAAAACATCGTGAAAACATCGTAAAAACATCGCAAAATCATATCGTGAAAACATATTGTGAATACATCGTGAAAACATATCGTGAAAACATCGTGAAAAAATATCATGAAAACATATCGTGAAAACATATCGTGAACGCATTGTGAAAACATTGTGAAAACATTGTGAAAACTTTGTGGTTGCAAGAGATAAAGTGAGTAAGTTTCTTGACATTATTTAAAGTTGTTTATGTTGTTGTTGTTGTTGTTGTTGACGGTCTGTTTTTGTCTTGATGTTTCTTTTTGTTTGTTTAGAAGTTTCTATTGTAAACATGTTGATATGTGTGTATGTGACAAATAAAACATCTTGAATCTTGAATCTTGAATCTTGATAGTCTGGATAGTTTAAACTGATCCTGGATCAGCAGATCAAATAAACACCTTCACATACATGGGAGGTTAGTTGTGGGGTTCCCCAAGGCGCCATGCTGGGCCCATGGTTGTTTCTCATATACATACATACATATATACATATATAATATATATATACATATAAATATATATATATACATTGTTGTATTACACACTTTTACTTCCTGAAGACAAACAGAACTGATACAAATATAATGATGTACTCTTAAAGGATTCTTAAGAATTGCAAACAAATTAAATGTTTAATAAAATGAACTTTATTGTCAAAGTGAATTTGAAAAAGAGAGAAAAGAGACATGAACCCTTCAGGAGGATTTATGAGTTTATTCACACGTCATCGAACTTTTGATTTAAAGCCTCATTGTTGCCTCAGAGGAGACAATATAAGATAATAAAACATCAGAGTTAAAGTCAGCAGAAGATTTTAAGAAGGAAAACTCACAAAAAAGTGAATGAAAAGTTCAGGTTGATCCTGAAATAAAATCAATGCTCCTGGAGGAGGAGATCTCTGCACCTCCTGCAGGAGCAACGTCCTCCCCCCCTCAGAAGCATCTGAAGTAAATAAATAAATAAATATTTTTCTTTCTTTTTTTATCAATCTCATTTCTCTCGTTTCCTAAAACTCTTCCGGGTCGATCGCCCAGAGATAATATGTATTCGCGCTCCGGGTTTGTTTTTGGAAGCTCGCCCTCCTTCTCCCTCGGCCCGCGCCTCCCTCAGGCTGCGCCTCCTCGGCTCGGGGCTCTATTCCCCCGACGGCAGATTAATACGGCCGTGACCTTTCTGCTCCTCCATTACCGACGCTTAACGCCTCATTTAGGGGACGAGAGGAATTATTATTTAGACTCGCGGCCCGAAAGGAGGAGGAGGAGGAGGAGGAGGAGAGGAAGAGGATGAGGAAGAGGAGTGGGTGGAGGAGGAAAAGGAGGAGGAAAATGATGAAAAGGAGGAGGAAGAGGAAAAGGAGGAGGAGGAAGAGAAGGAAGAAGAGGAGGAGGCATAAGAAGAGGAAGAGGAGAAGGAGGAAGAGGAGGAGGAGGAAGAGAAAAAGGAAGAGGAGAAGGAAGAAGAGGAGTA
>NC_079406.1:27826379-27938879 GCF_029220125.1 Pseudoliparis swirei
CCCCCGGGGAGCGCCGAGTGGAACGCCAAGCGCCCCCCGGTGGTTGAGCGGATGACGGATGGCGGCAAAGTGGGGAATCCCCCCGCCGCCGATTATTCACCTCACAGCACTACCTGGACCCGCCCCCCCCACACACACACACACACACACACACACTAACCCCCTTAACCCCACAGGACAAAGATAGGGCGTGGAGGCAGGATCCCTCACTCTGCTCAATATTTCTTTAACCCTTTTTTTTAAAAACTTACTTACTGCAGCATTGTCAGGGAGGGAAATCACACACACACACACTCTCTCACACACACTCTCACACACTCACTCACACACTCTCTCACACACACTCTCACACACCTGCCAACACCACCAGAAAAGTATCCTGTTCTTGAGATCTCTACATTTATTATTCCTGTGAGAGAAGTGAGAGAATCTGTTTCGACGTGTTTTTATTCATTAATTTTATCAAAGAAGATTTAATAATTGAATTAGTTTGAGATCAACGAGCGACAATAACAATAAAGTTTAAGCCTCAATACTTTAAGTAGCTTCATATTCCATCAGAACACTGTTATTTAAGAAACAATAAAGTCTCAGTTTTTATCAGGATGACGTCAACATTATAAATTATAATCTAAAGAATTTAATCTTGAAACAAACAAAAGATCTGAGGAACATTTACGTCTCAACGAGGAGATCAGGATGCAATAAAACCACGTTCAGAAGAGTCCCTGAACTGACGTACGATCCGAGACCAGAGGTCAGGAGGTCGTCGCTCCGTTGGTTTCAGATGTTTTCACGAGGTTTTCGTCTCTCTAATAAGAGCTTTTCAAAATAAAGTTTACAAGTTTGTGCACTGACACCAACTCACACCTCCACACACACACACACACACACCTCCACACACACACACACACACACACACACACACACACACCTCCACTCACACACACACACACAGCAGCCGCCTGGTGACCTCTGACCTCTGACCTCTCACACCTTTACAACAACAGGTGTGTGTTCTTCTCTTTCGGGACACGTTTCTGCTGCAGACGATCCACCTGGAGATTACCCAGGGGGCCGAGGGACGACCAGGGTCACGTGACCATGTGACCGTGTGACCTGATCAACACCTGATCAACACCTGATCAACACCTGATCAAGACCTGATCAACACCTGATCAATACCTGATCAACACCTGATCAACACCTGATCAATACCTGATCAACAGCCTCCCAGATATCAGCTTTTAAAGTCCTCTGCCTGCTCCTCTGATCAGAGACTCTCAGCCTGGAGAATATTGATTCAGATCAATAAATTATATCAAAACTGTCTTAAAGTCTTTAAAGTATTTTTATTTTTTCAGCGTAGAAAATTAATCTTTGTTTATTTTTGGTTGTTTTAAATTGTTTTTAATTATTTTAAATTATTTTCTAACTTATGTTTAAACTTTATTCTTCGTCTCTTCGTCTCTCTGAGATTATTAACGCAGCTCGTCTTCATCAAACACTTCATCAAGACGTTAAGAAATTACATCGAGATTATCAAACATATGTATCTATATATAGATATATATTATATATATTATATATATATATATAGATACATATTATATATATATATTTATACATATATGGATACATATTATATATATAGAGAGAGAGAGAGAGAGAGAGAGATATATAGTTCTGTATATGGAGGAGCCCTCTGGTTCTGGTTCTGGTTCTGTTCTCTTGGTTGTTTGAGGTCAACATGAGGTGAACTCTTCATATGTTCAGACACGTTGATGTTTTTTTTTTTTCAAAAAATGTTTTTTGAAAACACACACTCACTCACTCAGACACACACAGACACACACAGACACACACAGACATTTAAAACTTTCATTATTAATATGTGTACAATCTAAATATGCAGTTTACGAAACAGACGACAACATGAAGAACATCTTCAGCTTCTCACACACACACAGACACACAGACACACACACACACAGACACACACACACACCCTCACACAGACACACACACACACAGACACAGACACACACACACACAGACACACACACACACACCCTCACACAGACACACACACACACACACCCTCACACACACACACACTCACACACACACGCCCTCACACACACACACACACGCTCACACACACACATACCCTCACACACACACCCTCACACACAGACACACGCTCACACACACACACCCTCACACACACACACACACACTCACACACACACGCCCTCACACACACACACACCCTCACACAGACACACACAGTCAGATTTTCTGGTTACAGTTTCAAATGTTTCAGAGAAACTTTCTTCATGAGATGAATCGTTCATAACGTACACCACTTGTTTGTTTGTTTGTTGTCACTCAGCTTGTTAAACGTCTCGAGATTTGAGAAGTAAAATTATGAAACATGATATTTACAGAAAATTTGAAGTATTCATCTGACAGCTGCTCATCAATATATATATATATATATATAAACAATATTTAGACTAGATATTTTTAAATATCTGCTGATTTACTTTTGTCTTCTAAGATTTAAAGTTCTTGCATTTTGGGCTCAACTAAACATTCATATGTATATATATATACAGTATATATATATATATATATATGTATATATACAAATATATGTATATATATATATATGTAGATATATGAAGTTTATATATATCTTCAGGCATATAAACTAAACATTCATATTTATAAATATATATGTATAAATATAAACAAAGTATGCATATACATGTTTATATTTATATATAAACTAAACATTAAACAGTGAAAATGTTTTGCAGAATCACATTAATAATCGATTGAAATCAATAAATCATGTTTTTTAGTTTTTTCAGAAAGTTTTGCATATAAATAATTTGTAGTTGCTCCACATATTTGTAAAACATCTTTTTGGGATGACGTCAAACATCCGGTTAGAAATGTGTTTTAAATCAAAATCTACAGGAAGCGACGAGACTCAACCAAAAGCTTCAGGAAACGAGAATTATTCATTCTTAATGATTAATTATTAGTTATTAATTATACTTCTTTCTTCTTTTTGTTCATTTGTTGCATTCTGTATGGAAACCTGTTTGTTTAGCGCCTGAGTGAAAGTTGGAGGAGCGCGTGCGGGAGGTGATGGATCCTGGAGGAGCTGCTCCTCATCTCCTCCTCCTCTCCTCCTCGCGTTCATCTGATTGATCGCGTGATCTCTGATTATTCACCGGAAGTCACTTTGGAGAATTACGAGACTTTTTCTAATTTAATAAAATGTTCTGCAGAAATATTTTATTGTTACATTTTGTATGTTAGAGAAATTTACATTTCCACTTTTAAATAATTTCATTAATGTTAAATAAATATGTCATAACTTTGAAATGGAATCAAAGCTTTGAAGGGAAAGTGCGCGTGTTCGTGTCACGGAGGTCAAACCCTTACACTAATTTATCGTGCACGAGAGAACATGCACGAGCCTTTAATTTAACCTGTGACCCTCTTCAAGAAAGATTTATTTCTTCCTGACTCATAAATAAAATATCGTTTTCTTGTATTTGACCAATTAGAGGTTTAAAGACGAGGAGCTTTTATTTTGGTGGGAAAGAGAATTTAAAAACACCGGATCCATTTCTTTAAATAATAAAGTTTTACTTCTTAATAATAATGTGATAAATAACCCTTAAGACACGCCGCGAGGATCCCGGAGGAGAGCCGCGCGCGGCGGCGGCCGCGGCTGCCCCGCGCGCGCTCCTCCCGCGGCGCGCGCACCGGACATCAAATTAATAACGAGATAATAATGAAGAATTATGTTGAACTGGAGTTTCTCCTCATGGAGGACACGGAGCCCGGCGGAGAGGAGCAGGCAGGCGGCGTGAGGAGACCACGGAACCCCGCTGGGTGGAGTTACCGGAGGACCGGAACACCGGAGCACCGGAGGACCGGAGCACCGGCGAGGTTTCACGTCTCATTTTTGTCGCTCTACTTTATTTTCTGAATTAAGACCAGAATCTGGTCGTTTTTACTCTTATTTTATTTTGGTGGAACGAGGCGCGCGCGCAGCTCAGACCGCCTCCAACTCAGAGTGATTTCAGTTTGTTCAGGTTTTTAGTTTTTTTTTTCTAGCCTGAAGCTGCTGCTCCTCTCCTCCTGCAGGAGCAGCAGCAGCATGTGGTCTGGGTCTAACTTTTAGTTCTGGACCCCGCAGCCGGGCTGAGTGTTTCTAGCCGGTGGCTGTGCTCACCGGCGTGGCCCCGCGGAGCGAAGCCAGGACCCGGGTCTGGTTCTCGGGGGTCTTGTTACCTCTGTGCCGCTGTGTTGGCGTCCAGGATCCCCGCGCCCTGCATCCAGGAGCGGACCGGGGTCATGCCGGTGGGGAGCGGCTCCTCCTTCATGGTCAGGGCCCCCCGGGGGAGGCTGTCCGGGATGGAGAACATCAAAGTGTCCTTCCGGGAGCTTTGTCTTCACCGGGAACCACAAGAACAAGAACAAGAAGAACAAGAAGAAGAAGAGTAATCCTCCTCGTAGCCGACGCTCCAAAAAGCCAAAGGACCACCTGGATTAAGGTGGAGGAGAAGAGGAGCGATGCGGGAGGAGGAGGAGGAGGAGGAGGAGGACACACGAGCGAGCTTTCCCCAAAGTACCGGGTCCTGATCCAAAGAAGAGCCCGGGCTCCCTCTGGGTTTCTCCGGGTGTGTTAGATCCGAGCCGCGGAGCGACGCGCTTTAAAGCCGCTGCGTGAAGTTAAAAGAGGGCGGAGAGCCGGGAGAGCATCTCAGAGGAGCCGAGGGGGAGAGAGATAGAGAGAGAGAGAGAGAGAGAGAGAGAGAGAGAGAGAGAGAGAGAGAGAGAGAATCAGCCGGGATCCGGAGAGCCTGACGCGGGAGGACGGAGCGCGGAGAGCCGGGATCAGAGGGAGACGAGCCGCCGCGGATTGTGGAGAAATGAAAAGTGGGATAAAAAACAAGCCTCCGCTTCAAAAAGGAGTAAAATGAAATGATTAGCAAACAAGAGGGAGGGAGAGAGAGACGGAGGGAGGGAGGGAAGGAGGGTCGGGCCTCGGAGCTGCTGCTCCCGGGGGAACCGGGGGATTGGGCAGCGCGGAGCCGCGTCCCCCCCCCTCCCTCCCCGGCTCTTTACGGCTCCTCTGTCCCGGCGGAGAGCTCCTTCTCCCGGGGTCCGAGGCTCGGGAGGGTCCCGGGGGACCGGCGCGGATCGGTGGGAGTGGGGGGGGCGGGGATGCGACCGTAAAAGGACAGCTCATTTGCATATCGGTCGCACCTCTGGCGCCTGATTGGACGAGAGCGGCGCGTTGCGTCATGGATACGGGAAAAAAATATGTGTAGATTTTTTTTTTTTGTAAACGCACTCCAAATAAGGGTTTCCGCGTGCACGAGCCCCGCGTGCACTGCACGCCTAAATAAGAAGAACAATAAAGAGAAACTTTTAAAGTGGATGAAGGAGAGATGAGAGGGAGGAGAGGAACACCTGCACGCGCTGCACGCTCTTCTCCTGCGGGGCTTCACGCCTCACGAGCCCGGTCCGTCCCGGTGCTGAACACAGAGGAGGGATTATTATTATTTATTTTATTAAAAAAGGATTTCTTTAACATCCAAAACCTTTTTCAGTGGAGACGAGACAGAAATACTGAAGTCCAACAATCTGTATTCACTTCCTCCGACATCACACACCGCCTTCACATGGGGGGGGGGGGGGGGGAGATTAACTGGTTTCATGTGGAATAATCTCCTCTGTCATGCCGCCGTTAGGATGACTGACACGGGCGGCGCGCAGATTTGGCACCAATTTGCGCGTTTTTACGCACGAACATATGGCGCTCTCACACACACGCGCACGTGCGCACACACACACGCGCACGTGCGCACACACACACGCCGGGAGGGGAAGCCGCTAATAAGACGTGTTTCAGTACAAGTGTTTATATTTCACACTTAAAAAATGTGTTTTAATTGTAGAATTTAAACAGAAACGCAGCATCGATCATCTACACAGAATATTAGTGTGTGTGTGTGTGTGTGTGTGTGTGTGTGTGTGTGTGTGATCATCCCTCTTGATGTTTTTTTTTAGGGGGGGGGGGTGTTTGACATCTCCAGCAGTCATTTTTTTGTGCTCATTTTCGCGGCAGGAGCAGAATTTCTCTCATTAAGCTCAAACTCGGAGCGCGTGATTAAATATTCATCCTCCGCAGCTGCTCCGCGGGGAGAGGCGCGTCTGGAGCCGGAGAACGGAGCTCTGCGCGGGGAGAGGACGAGCCGGTGAGCCGGTGAACGTGCGGAGGAGGAAGAGGAGGAAGATGAAGAAGAAGGTTCGGATTATAAACCAGACCGCAACAGGCTCAGCGGTCCGCCACGGCACGAGAATTAATTAAATGAGATATTGTTATTATTATTATTAGGAATATAATTCTAAACATTTATATTATTATTATTATTATTATTATTAGGAATATAATTCTAAACATTTATATTATTAGTAGGAATATAATTCTAAACATTTATATTATTTGTATTATTCACTTCTATAAAAATTAGATTTTAATTAACCAATTAAACTGATGTTTATAAAAGATTACGCTGTAATTTAATTATAAATAATTATCACATTTTAATGTTGTTTCAAGATGTTTTGTTTCATTTCCATTTCCTTAAATATGAATTATTCTTTTATTTTATGTTTACTTAATAAACAACGTGGTGCTGATGAGGGCCGGAGTCCGGAACCCTCAAGACGCCGATACGGGATAAAGATCTGCCTCAGCACCAGAACACCTGGAACACCTGGCGGCCCGCCGGACCCCTCAAGAGGATCCCTGGGACCCCCGTGAGCCCCGAGCTCCTGGTCCCCGGATCCTCTTTTCAATCACAAAAACCTCCGTCTGATGGAGCCGGAACATTCTGCAGAGACCGACGAAGAGAAATCCTCCAAGACTCCCGGACCGCCCTCTAAAGGCCGAGGAACAGGATCAAGAACCCCGACGTCCTCCGGGGCCTCTCAGAACCCCCTGACCTCCTCTGGAGCCTCTCAGAACCCCCTGACCTCCTCTGGAGCCTCTCAGAACCCCCCGACCTCCTCCGGGGCCTCTCAGAACCCCCCGACCTCCTCCGGGGCCTCTCAGAACCCCCCGACCTCCTCCGGGGCCTCTCAGAACCCCCCGACCTCCTCCGGGGCCTCTCAGAACCCCCTGACGGAAGCATTAAATTAAACATGAGGCGTTAGAACCTTCACTGGACCCGGTACCGCCTTCAGAACATCAGAACCCCCTGAACGCCTCCTCAGAACTTTCTCACTCATGTGGGTCCCCTGAAACCTCTAGAACCCAGAATGTCCTCCAAACCCGCCTAGCAACCCGCTAAAGAACCTGAACTGCCTCAAGCTCTCGTGGAACCAACTGAGGAACCGTCAGAACCTCGTTGACCCTCTTCAAACCTCCGCCAGGCTTCACAGAACCACACGCAGAACCTTACAGAACCGTGATGCTTTCAAACGACACATTACAAACACACACACATGCTAATATACCGTTGCACGAGGGCCTGGAGGAGGTTCTCCCAACAGGGTTCTCCAAACCTCTGAGAGGTTCCACAGAGAACCTTGAAGAACACCTGAAGCTGTGACACGAGCCCACAGAGCAGATGAGAGACCTCTGGATTCCGGTGGACCTGCTCGTGAAGGTTCCACTCGGTTCCGCTGCAGTTCGCGGGCGCGCGGCGCCCCCCGGTGGACAGACGTCGCTACTGCACATCACACACTGAGGAGCTTTTATTTCCTTTTTTTTTAAAAATAATTTCTTCTCAGTTTGAGATCTTTACAACCACAAACAGATACAATCCTAACTGAGATTTAAAATAGATATTTTTGAAATATTTTATCTGAAAAGAGACAATAAACAACAATAAAATAAATTATCAATAAACAGTAACTTTAGTAAACAGAAGCTTCGAGACTTTCACTTTAAATCACTTTATTCTGAAGGGCTGAACTTCTGTCTCGTTTTGTGATTCATGTCATTTTAACTCCTCCCCACCGCCATCTGCCTGATGGATGGTGGAGGTCTCCATCGTGGAATATGCCTACTATGAACTATTCATACACTCTGTCACATTCATTGAATGTATTTTAACTCTAAATCTGTCCTTCTGTACACATTACATCTATTGTTCTGTCCATCCTGGAGAGGGATCCTCCTCTGTTGCTCTCCTCAAGGGTTCTTCCCTTTTTTCCCCCTGAAGGGTTATTTGGGAGTTTCTCCTGGTCCGATGTGAGGTTTTGGGGCAGGGATGTCTATGTGTACAGATTGTAAAGCACTCCGAGACAAATTTGTAATTTGTGAAATTGGGCTATACAAATAAACTGAATTGAATTGAATTGAATTAACTCTGAGTTGCTGCGAGTCCTGATTGTTGGGATTTTATTGAGAAAAAACATTCAAACATAAAATAAATGTTAACCCACCATCTTGGTTTCTAACCAGAACGCTGAACATGAAGATAATAATGTTATTGATTACCCCTTGTGCTTTGATCGGTTTACGTACGATCAATGACTTTGACTGCAGCTCTAAACATGTTTAGAAATAAGAGTTTCATCGAGGGATAAAAACTAGAGTATTAATTTGCATAAATGTTGATATCACCTAAAGCAGGTCATTTAAAAAAAAAATTGTTTCCCATTTCTATTCCATAAGTGAGGAAAATGTTTTGAAACATGAAACATAAACACTCTGTAAAATTCATTTTGTTGTTACTGTGTTTTAATTAGTGTGTAATGATTCCTTCTGGTCACATGACATCTATTACACCTGTCCATCCTGGAGAGGGATCCTCCTCTGTTCTCTCCTCAAGGGTTCTGACCTTTTACCCTGAAGGGTTGTTTGGGTGTTGTTCCTGATCCGATGTGAGGTCAAATGTCAAAGGTCAGGGATGTCTATATGTACAGATTGTAAAGCACTCTGAGGGGAATTTGTAATTTATGAAAATGTGCTATACAAATAAACTGAATTGAATTAAATTGAATTGAAAACTGAATTAAATATCTGTTGAATTCAGAGGATTTAAAGAAGGTAAAGAGCGCCCTCTGGTGGACAGAACCGCGCGTTGCACTGTGGTGTTATTTGAGCTGCAGCGTTGTATTCATTAAAACTACTGAGGTACTATAACAGTATTAATACAAGTATTTACAGACACGGTACTTACAAGTACTTAGGTCATGAACCTGTAAGTCTGAATATTATTATTATTTGTTTTTGTTTTTTATTGTCAAGTTTGACGTCTTGAAACATCAGCCTGTATAATAAATGAATTCTCAAAACACCAGAATCACTCTTCAAAACTACTCGAACCATTTGTGTCATGACAATAATAATAACAATAATAACAATTAGAGCAGAAACCAACCTGAGATCGATGGAGCACCGGGTGTCACTGCTTCAGCCCTCAGCCTCCAGGATCAGAGAGATAAACACATTTAACAAACAAACAAACAAACAAACGGGCATCGATTCAATGTTAATAAAAAGCAGGAATAAGAACGAAAACTTCTTTACAGCAACTCATTAATGAAAAGTTGACGTTGCACCTGTAAAAATTCTTCTTCACTTATTAGTGGATTATATGTGTAATTAAATATGAAGCTGTTAGTTCTGAAGCCGTGACGTCAGACATGGTCACGTGACGCAGCACTACTTCGTTATGTTCAAAGTATTTATAAAGTACCTCGTGTAGTAGTTTGTACCTTTACAAACACATGTGATGAACCTGACATATATACAAACTTATCGAGCTTCCGGTTGTTCTGAACTAATTGTTCACCTGCAGAAATATGTTACTCTCATGTCATTGGTCAACGGCCGTCCAATCAGCTGCTTCCGTTTCCTTTATTTCTTCTTCTGCCTCTGTGTACTCTGTGTACCTCAGTAGCTTAAACACCACAATAACAATACTTAGTGTAGAAGCACGGAGTATTAATACTGTTCCTGGTTCGTACCACAGGAAGCGCAGGATGAAGGCTGTTCCTGGAGAAAGGACCACAAAGGAAAAGTACTCCGGGATTCAACCTGTGAAGATTAAAGTAGCATCAAAACACAAAGTACTAGAGGTAGAAATACTTTAGTGACATTCAACTGGACTTGTACTTTAGGTTGTGGTAAAGTATTTTACTCCAGTAGAATGTAGACTTGGAACACAGTATGTCATTAAAGAGCGTTGGAGGTACTTCACCCTCTGATCTACGATCAATAAGAGGAGCCGGGACGATTGATCCATATTTAACTCAATATTTTACATTTTATTTATTCAGACTAAACAATTAATTCAGATTAAAAACAAATAAAACAGGACAACGGGCAAACTGCAATTTGTTCAACTTTATTGAGAAAAAAACCCCCATCACAGAGCGATCAGTGGATCAATCGGAGCGATCAGTGATCAGTCGAGTCGTTTCATCTTCAGTGCAAGAGGAGAAGTGACGATGAACTCTGTCGTCTAAAACTAAACAAAAGTCTGTTTGTTGTTGTTTATCATGCATTAAATTATTATTACTTTATCCATGGTTCTCTTCAGTCGCTCCGCCTGTTTATTGTTGTTGTTTTGCGGTTGGCACATTCACAGCTCAGTCCTTATTTTATTTTGAACAAAAAAACAAAAAGATAATCGTGACAATTTAAAAGCTTCTCGGACCCAAAAAACGAAAAGGAAATTATGAACAAATTGCTGCTATTGGCTGAGGGGGGAGGGGGCGTGGCCACAGGAGAAAATCAAACAGTTTATTCCAGCAGTGAGAGGAGGAGGAGCAGGTGGTCACATGGCGTATTTCTGAGTCCAGTCCTGAGCAGTCTTGTTGTACCTGAGGAGGACAAAGGGAGGAGGACAGGTGAGTCCATCAGCTGCTCACCTGGAGGAATGAGACGATGCCATGCTGCGCACACACACACTCTCGTCTTCGAACTAAACTGGAAAAAAACAACTAAAAAGCATTCAACAAACTCACTGAAGGTCAAACACTTTGAATATATTTTGTTCATTTGTAGTTATTAATTGTTAACTAATATTTTGATTCATATTTAAATACATTGACATATTTATTTACTTTTAATCAATATATTTAACTAATATTTTGATTCATATTTAAATTATATATTTATACATATTAATTCACTTTAATCTAATATTTTTATTCATATTTAATATATATTTATACATATCTAACCAATATATTTAAATATATGTATTCATATTTATCTCGTATTTTTCTGATATCCTAAACAGTTTTCTAGGTATTTATTAATATTTCCTCATGTTTTACTCCCATTTTTCAGATATTTTAATCTTGTATTTTTGGGGGTGAAAACAAACAAATATATTAGCAAAAATGAATATTAATATTTTCTGCGACTATAAAGTTTTACTTCACTCAGAAGGAAAATACTTTTGTTTTCATTCCCTCAATATTTATTTAAAAACTTTTGTTTGCAACCAAATAAACGAGAACTTTTCTTTTTGCCGATACTGAAGTGCTTAAATATTATGTCGGAACTTTTTCTCGTATTTATTTTTTTAAATTATGAAGTTTGTGATAAACGTTAAAAAAGGAACAATTATTTCTCGTTATGTTTTCTTTATATTTATATATTAAAATATCTCATCGGTTTTCATGTTTTAGGTTTTTTGTAAATATAAATTCCCGCTGAACGTTTTAAACTGTTTCACATCGTCGTCTCGTCGGTTTATCAGACGCCATAGAACCTCTTCAACTATTATTATAATAATAAAGACAACTCATTGTTAAACACTCGCCTCACCAGGAGCTGCTGCTCTGGGTTTGTGTGGTTGTGACCTCGGAGAATCAAAAGAACCTCTAAACCATCAACGTCACAACAACAACAACAAGGCAGCAGCTCTCGTGTCATGAGGTTGACTGATGTATTATTATAATCCAGAAGGCAACACATGAAGCTCCGCATGCCTCGCAGCAACGTGCTTCAGGAGGACAGCTGAGCAGCTCTGCTCCAATCAGACGACAGCTGAGCAGCTCTGCTCCAATCAGACGACAGCTGAGCAGCTCTGCTCCAATCAGACGACAGCTGAGCAGCTCTGCTCCAATCAGACGACAGCTGAGCTCTTACCGCTCACAGCATGGCATACTTCTCTGTCCACTCCCTGGCTAGTCTGCTATACCTGAGACAGACCAGCTGGTTACGACCTCCACACTACCTCAAACTTTCTACTTCCTGTTGGGCTTCTACTGCCAACAATAGAGTGAAGCTGAACCCCAAAACACTCAGCGATGAAGAAGTAAAGTACTGATTATGAGATCATGCGCTCATCTGGACAGTGAAGATGACGGATGATGGTTTTACGCACCCTATCTAGAGTTAGATGTTTATATGTGAGGTTCTGGGTCAGGGATGTCTATGTGTACAGATTGTAAAGCACTCAGACTAATTTGTAATTTGTGAAAAAGCGCTCTACAAATAAACTGAATTGAAAAAATGTAATTATATATAGACACTTTTTATTTTAGATTATAAAAGTATGTATATATATATATATATCCAAAAAATACTTTAACATTTTTCTAAAGTCAATTATACATATACAAAATTTATAAATATATATATTTTAATTATTGACCTTTTTTTTAGATGTAAAAAACAAAAAGTATAATTATATCTAATAATTGTTGACATGTTCTCAAAGGGTTAACAGGTGAACTCACTTAACAGGATCTGTTTTGTAGATGCGGGCGATCTCTGGCACTAGCGGGTCGTCGGGGTTCGGGTCACATAACAGAGAACAAATGGACAAAAGGACTGCAAACAAAAACAAAAAGGGTCAAATTCATTTCACAACTCAAGTTACACAACGACTCCTGGTCAAAGATAAACTGAGCGACCGCTCGCTCTACACGTTTGATTATTACCCTAAAACATAATAAAAAGTCTACTTCACAAAAATCATCTCAGTTAATAACAAATGTTTGAATTGTATCCTAAAGCTCCAACTATCAGCAAACGGCGCCACCTGGTGGTTGTAATCTGACATTTATTTTGTAACAAACAATAAAGCACAAGAGGATTTTAACATCGAATCAAATCACTTCAATAATGTTGCTGCAGAATATAAATATATATAGAATAAAAAAGTATATATATATAAACTTTTTAAAATAATTTTAAGAAATATATATATATTTATTTTATATACTGCAGAAACTTTACTGAAGTGATTCACTGTTAAAATCCTCTTGTGCTTGATATATAGAATAACACGTTTAAAACATATACAGGACTGTCTCAGAAAATTAGAATATTGTGATAAAGTTCTTTATTTTCTGTAATGCAATTAAAAACACAAAAATGTCATGCATTCTGGATTCATTACAAATCAACTGAAATATTGCAAGCCTTTTATTCTTTTAATATTGCTGATTATGTCTTACAGCTTAAGAAAACTCTAAAATCCTATCTCATAAAATTTGAATATTTCCTCAGACCAAGTAAAAAAAAAGATTTATAACAGCAAAACAAAATCAAACATTTGAAAATGTGTTTCCAGGTGTTTCGAGTTAATTAGACGATTCAAGTGATTTGTTTAATACCCTACTAGTATACTTTTTCATGATATTCTAATATTTAGAGATAGGATATTTGAGTTTTCTTAAGCTGTAAACCATAATCAGCAATATTAAAAGAATAAAAGGCTTGCAATATTTCAGTTGATTTGTAATGAATCCAGAATGCATGACATTTTTGTTTTTTGAATTGCATTACAGAAAATAAAGAACTTTATCACAATATTCTAATTTTCTGAGACAGTCCTGTATATATATATTTTTATATTTGATTAAAATGTACATAAAGAATTATAACAAAAAATAATTAAATGTATTTATATATATATCAGCAAACAGCTCTACCTGGTGGTTATAATCTCACATTTATTTATTAATAAACAATAAAGCACGAGAGGATATTTTAACAAATCAATTCAGTAAAGTTGCTGCAGGATATCAAATCTATATAGAATGAAAAAGTATATATATATATATATTATTGTCTTTTTTTGCACTTTTCCTCTCTTTTTCTTTTTCTTTTCTTTCACGTTTGTCTTAGTTACGGTCGGACACTGGACCATAACTACTTTTTTCGATACTTCTACTGTGGCTTTTGTTCACTTTGTCGTGAGTATCGGTGAGCCACAGCAAAACAATGACTGGGACCGTCGTCTACTCGCGTGCTCAGCTGATCGCGCTGTGCAGGCCGAAGCTTCTGCCTGGAGACAGACCTGTGATCCCGCTGGAGCTACGGAGGAGGGCTCGCGGTTGCAGATCGGGTGTCAAGCGGAGGGCTAAAACGAGGAGATACAAACCCTCGGTACCGTCGATCATAACGGGGAACGTGAGGTCTTTGGCGAATAAGACGGATGAGCTCGGCGCTGGTAATGACTGAGAGGATCTTCCGTGAGAGCAGTCTCTTGTGCTTCACTGAGGCGTGGCTACGCGGACTATCCGGATCACAGCGCGTCTTTGCCCGGCTTCAGGACTGTTCGGGCTGACAGAGACGCTACACAGAGCGGTAAGAAGAGGGGGGGCGGGATCGCTGTTTATGTGAATGAACGGTGGTGCCATCCGGACCATGTGTGCGTGAAGGAGCGCTTCTGTAGCCGAACATTGAACTGTTGGCCGTGGGGATGCGCCCGTACTATTTGCCGAGAGAGTTCACGTCCGCCATTGTGGTTGTCGTGTACGTGCCGCCATCAGCTGGCGCTGAGGAAGCTGTGGACACCATCCACTCCACTGTGTCTGCTCTGCTGAATCATCAGCCTGGAGCATTCATGGCTATCACTGGTGACTTTAACCACACCACATTGGAAAAAGCTCTGCCAACCTTCCATCAATACATAGACTGCCCAACAAGGAACAATAAAACTCTGGACTTGCTGTATGCTAATACTAAGGACGCATACAGCGCCACTGCCCTTCCCCCCCTCGGCAGGTCTGATCATGACCTGGTCCGGCTGACACCAGGTCTGTTCCTCTGGTGAAGAGGCTGCCGGTGACCACCAGGACTGTGAGGAGGTGGTCTCTGGAGGCTAACGACGCTCTACAGGACTGCTTCGAGTCAACGGACTGGGATGTGCTGTGTGGACCGCATGGGGAGGACATCAACAGTATGACCGACTGCATCACGGAATACATCAAGTTCTGTGAACACACCACCATCCCATCACGGACTGTGCTGCTTCCCCAACAACAAGCCCTGGATCACCAGGGACCTGAAGGCGCTTCTTAACATGAAGAAAGCTGCTTTCAGGTCTGGAGACAGGGATGAGCTGAGGAGAGCCCAGCGCAACCTAAAGGTGAAGCTCAGGGAGGGCAAGGACTCCTACAGGAGGAAGCTGGAGGCCAAACTCCAGCTGAACAACACAAGGAGGTGTGGTCTGGCATGAAGCAGATAACTGGCTTCAAGGTGGGAGGAGACAGCCAGGGGCTCCTGGAGAGGGCCAACGAGCTGAACTGTTTCTTCAACAGGTCCAGTTCACAGCCCCCCCCCCCCCCCCCGTCTACTCCACACATCACACCTCCCAAACACCTCCTCCTCCCCCTCTGTCCCCCCTGTTGAGCTGCACATCCACCGAGCCCTCAACATCAATGGGCTCCTCCACCCCCCCCCCCCTCTCTGTGACGACTGACCAGGTGAGAAGACAGCTGGAGAAACTACACCAGCGCAGAGCTGAAGGTCCTGATGGCATCAGCCCCAGGGTCCTAAAGACCTGCGCCACCCAGCTGTCTGGTGTCCTGCAGCGCCTCTTCAACCTCAGCCTGAGGCTGGGGAAGTCCCGTGCTGTGGAAGGCGTCGTGCCTGGTCCCTGTCCCAAAGAAGTCAACACCATCTGGCCTCAACGACTACCGACCGGTCGCCCTCACCTCCCATGTGATGAAGGTGCTGGAGAGGCTGGTCTTGGCCCACCTCCGGCCCCAGGTGAAATCATCGTTGGACCCTCTGCAATTTGCTTACCAGCCTCATGTGGGAGTGGACGGCGCCATCATCTACCTGCTGCAACGAGCTCAGTCGCACCTGGATGGAACCGGTGTCTCTGTGAGAGTCACTTTCTTTGACTTCTCCAGTGCATTTAACACCATCCAGCCACTGCTGCTGAGTGAGAAGCTGCGGTGGCAGTGTGGACGCGTCCACCATCTCCTGGATCACTGAGGACCTCACAGGCAGACCTCAGTTTGTCGGAATGGGTCGTGTGCTGTCTGGAGCGGTGGTCAGTGATGATGGAGCCCCACAGGGAACTGTTCTGTCTCCTTCCTCTTCACCCTGTACACCAGTGACTTCCAGTACAACACGGAGTCATGCCATCTGCAGAAGTACTCTGATGATTCTGCAGTGGTCGGGTGTATTAGGGATGGACGGGAGGAGGAGTACAGGGCAGTGGTGAGTGACTTTGTAAAGTGGGCCGATGAGAACCACCTGCGGCTGAGCGTGGCCAAGACCAGAGAGATGGTGGTGGACTTCAGGAGGAAGGCGACAGCTCCTACACCTCTGAGTGTCCTGGGAGTGGACGTGGACATGGTGGAGGAGTACAAGTACCTGGGCGTCTCCATCGACAGCCGACTGAACTGGAAGGCCAACATCAACGCTGTGTACAAGAAGGGGATGAGTCGACTCTTTTTCCTGAGAAAGCTTCGATCCTTCAACGTGTGCAGCAAGATGCTGGAGTTGTTCTACCAGTCGGTTGTGGCCAGTGTGCTGCTCTTTGCCATTGTCTGCTGGGGGAGCAGCATCGGAGCCGGTGACACCAGCCGTCTTAACAAACTGGTTAGGAAGGCTGGCTCCATCATCGGCTGCCAGCTGGAGCACCTGGAACAGGTGGTGGAGAGGAGGTCGTTGAAGAAACTGGTGTCCATATTGGACAACCCGGACCACCCTCTCCACCACCTCCTACAGGGACAGAGGAGTACTTTCTCCAGACGTCTCCTCACGCTCCGCTGCCACAAGGAGAGATACAGGAGAACATTCCTGCCGACGGCTATGAGGCTCTACAACAGTTCACCTCTTGCCAGATCACCCTAACCCTTCTTATATTTTGTGTTTTGTTTTTTTATTCTTGTGTGTTGCTGCTACTGACTCGACAAATTTCCCCTTGGGGATTAATAAAGTATATATCTATCTATCTATCTATCTATATATAAATTAATGTAATTAAAAAATATATATATATATTTTAAAAAACATTTGTTTTCAGATTGAAAGTGGGAACATTGGTAGAACTTGTTCCCCGGTGGTTATACAACTTAATGCAGAGTGAACGGCCTCTTACCTTTAGAGATAGTTAATGCAGGAGACCACTGTGATCTCAATATATCCAGGCAGATGCTGCCATTACTGTTAATATTTGGGTGATAAATTCTTGTTGTGAAGGCGACCTGAAGGAAAAAGAGAAACACAGAAGAGTGTTTAACACTCGGCGCCATTTAAAAACAATCTTCACATTGATCAAAAAGTACACACAAAAAACTACATTTTAAAGATGAATAGTTGTTGATGCAACACCAAGTCTCTCCTGGACTAGATTCTACTGACAGAACCCGAGGCCTTTAGGACTCGATGGGTCCGAGTGGGGAAGCTGAGCTCTAGAGGACATTCTAGATATTTTCTACATTTGGCGACTGGTCTTGTGACGTCTGTTTATTGAAAGGTGTATGAAGCCTCTCGTTAAAGACGTGAGGGGAAGAGGAGCGGCCGACTGACCTTCGGTGGTTTGAAGGGATAATCTGTGGGGAAATGAATAGTCAGGAAAAATACTCCACCCTGATAGGGGCTGTCGGGCTGCAGCAGAGAACAGAGAACACGGGTTGGACAGGTTAGTCACACACACACACACTTTCAGAATCGGTTTAGAAAAGTACTACAAACACATCAAATACATCCGTTTAAAGTTTATTTATTCTCTACCACAAGTAAACATATCAGCTATATTATAATTAATTCAGTATTTTACAACGTGGCCTCCGATCGTTTCCATGTTCAGATTATTTTCAGTTCTTTTAGATATAGAGGAGCAGCAGCTCATGAAAAGGTAACTTCTTTGAGCTCCAGGTAAGGTGTGACATCATAGGTGCAGGTGGATACTCACAGGCCCCATAATAGTTGCTTGCCAGTGAAACACTGAGGACACAGAGCAGAGCGTGAGTCAGACCAGCAGACAGAGGAACCTGCTGCTGTTGTTTCTGTGGTTCTTACTGTCTTCCCCGACGGGTCCGGCGGAGCACTGAGCCGGAGGATCTCTGGACAGATCGGTGAGCTCCTGGAACACGAGGAGAAGAAGAAGAGCCGGCGTTAGAGTCGGGAACACGACGACGTCTCGGTGGCTGGGATGAACCGTGATCGCGAGTCTCCCAGGAACACGCGGCGCTCAGGAAGTCTGCTCGTGTTCTGCTGGACCAGCAGCTCTGGAGGTTCCTCCAGCTCACGGTTTAAGACTCAAAACTAGGGCTGCAACAACTAATCGATAAAAATAGATTCTTAAAATAGTTGGCAACGAATTTCATTATCGATTCGTTGTGTCTCGCAATTATTTCGGCGCTCAATAAGTCACGGAGTATAAACAAAGTTGAGTTGCGCGTACGCTCTGATCGCTCTTTTAATGAAGTATCGATACTAAAAATATGCTAAATCACATCGTGTTTAACGTACGGTACTTTGTTAGCATCGCTACACCGTGCAGCGTGACAGCAGCAGATGTCGCGGACTAACATTCAAGCTAACCTAACTTCCCAAACGCTGTGGACATCTGAACGCTGATTGGCCGAGACACGACACGTCCCATCAAAGATGTTCTATTGCGAAGAGCACCACTTCACATTTTTCTCCGCGTCTCACTGCAATCTCAACGGCAGCGGGCCAGGTGAACACAATAATAAATGGGAACGCGTCTCTGATATTGTTCAGGGGGCGGGGCCACATGGGGACCACTGCTCAGGAGAGGAGAGCTGTCTGTTTGTGACGGTTCATCACCATGGTGACCAGTGAACAGGTTCATCACCATGTTGACCAGTGAACAGGTTCATCACCATGGTGACCAGTGAACAGGTTCATACACATGCTGACCAGTGAACAGGGTTCATCACCATGGTGACCAGTGAACAGGTTCATCACCATGGTGACCAGTGAACAGGTTCATCACCATGGTGACCAGTGAACAGGTTCATCACCATGGTGACCAGTGAACAGGTTCATACACATGCTGACCAGTGAACAGGTTCATCACCATGGTGACCAGTGAACAGGTTCATCACCATGGTGACCAGTGAACAGGGTTCATCACCATGGTGACCAGTGAACAGGTTCATCACCATGGTGACCAGTGGGTCTCCAGGACCTTTCCATGACTTTAAACCAAATTTCCATGATTAAACATTTTGTGAAAACTCTGTCTATACGTGACAAAGTGAGAAGATGTAGTATTTAAACTAACATTGAGAATTCCAAAGCATACCGTATATATACCGTGTAAATTAACATTTGAATGAAACAAATTTTCATTACTTTCCCAAATATTTTGGGATTTTATTTTTTTCCAATTACTTTTCTAGGCCTGCTAATAAGCATTTAAAAATTCCATGACTTTTCCAGGTTTTCCATGACCGTACGGACCCCGTTTTGAATGAAGGGTTGAAAATTAAAGTTTTTGTTTTTTTAATCCGATTAATCGATTAGATAATCAACCGATTATCAAAATAATCGTTAGTTGCAGCCCGACTCAAAACCAACAGGACTCAGAACATTAAGATAATAAACTCACTCATCCTAAAAGGAAACGCTGCAAAGGTTGGAGTGATTATGAGGAAGAGACCAGTCGAGACCAGAGACCAGTACAGAGACCAGTAGAGACCAGACCAGTACAGAGACCAGAGACCAGTTCCTTCTTCAGAGGTCTCTCCATGATGAAGTCGACCATGTTGGCTCCAGGAGGGATGAATTCATCTGAAGCTCGTTTCCGTTCCCAGACGTTTAATCCGAGTCCCTCTAACAACCAGGAGCTCCAGGCTCACCTGTGATCACCTGAGAGGTGAGAACACAGGAACTCGTCGTCTCTGATCCTCGTGAGCGTGAGTTTGTTTTAATGGAGGCTTTAGAAACACTGAACCAGTGTGAGGCGTGTTTGTGGTAATCTCTCCAGAATAGCCGATGGCTGACTGGAGATCAGTTGATAACCAGACGAGCTCCTGCATCCAGACGCTCCTCCTGCTTAGCCACTGATTTACACATTCAATGGTGATTGCCACAGAGCGCTGGGCTCCTCCAGGCGGCGTGGAGACGGAGCAGAACCAACGCCGAGCAGACGAGTATTTATACACCGGAGAGTCGGATCAGGATACATCGTGTGGGGGGGGCTGCTTATAGGATGGGGGGGTATTTCAGGCCTGCAGGTCCGCCTGAAGCCAGACTGGCTGTGTGTGCGTTGGTATGTGACTTACAGACACACACACACACATGCACACACAGAAAGACACACATACAGATACACACACACACAGAAAGACACACACATACAGACACACAAACACACACACACACACAGAAAGACAGACAGAAAGACAGACACACACACAGAGAGACAGACAGGCAGCTGTGACAGAAGCAGCTGTAAGACGCGTTAAAAACAGACTTTTTTTAAATTAAGTTTTTTATAAATATGTCACTAGTTCACTTGAATACGCGCTCTAAATCTTCTGATCCACTTTAATATTTCGGAGTTTCTTTTCATGGCATTTTAATACGAGCAACATTAAAATGTACACTTAAATAAAAACATGATTCTATCCGCTGAACAACTCTTTGACTCCAGACCAATCTGTCTTCTGTTTGTCGAGTTATCAGAAACGTTCTGGAAGCTCGAGATCGTTTACAGCTGGAGTAATGAACCTTTCACTCTTGAGTTGACTCACACGCTTCATGTCATCTGGGTCTCAGACCAGGTGACGAGAGCCGGGGGAACAGCAACGATGTGTTTCTGCTCTGCACAGAAAGACTTCATGCAGCAGAACTTTGAGTTGTGACTGTTTTTTATTTTAAACACAAACAATCAAACTTTTGGTTTCGGTTCGCTGAGCAAACCCAACGAGAAGCTGAGAGCCTCCTCAACGGCTCGAGAGTCAGAAGCTACAGACGCAACAGACATGTCAGTTTAGGCCGCAGCGTCTCAACTATTAACTCACAATCTGATCATCTCTCAAGAAGATCTAAAAACATTTTCAAAATGTGTCCTCCTGACCAACACAGAAACATTAATATATAAAGATAGACAACAGATATTAGTTCATTTAAATCCTCACATTGGAGCAGCTGGAACGAGTCAATGTTGAGCAAAAGTTGGAAAAAGTTTTATTTTTTCCAATCGACTAATTGTTTAATTTACTTTGTCGTGTTTTAAGGAAAACAAGAAAACCAAATTATATTGACACGAGACATTGTTCATGAAAATGATTGTATTATTATTATTATCATCGTGTTCTCTGCTGCGTCGAGAAGACGTTCAGGTCTCAGTGGTGATCGTTTCCCTTTTCACTCAGAAACAGAAATCTACTTTCCTAAACGTGTGTTTAGTGTTTATCTAACGCCGTTTGTTACCCGCCGTTATCTAACGTTAACTCCGCTATCTAACGTTACCTCCGCTATCTAACGTTAACTCCGCTATCTAACGTTACCTCCGTTATCTAACGTTACCTCCGCTATCTAACGTTACCTCCACTATCTAACGTTACCGCCGTTATCTAACGTTACCTCCGCTATCTAACGTTACCTCCGCTATCTAACGTTACCTCCGCTATCTAACGTTACCTCCGCTATCAGAATCAGAATCAGAATCAGAAACAGGTTTATTGCCAAAGAATGAATGTTTTCACAAACAAACGAGGAATTTTTTTTGGTGGAAGGTGCAACATTTGGACATGACAAACAACAATCAACGCAAGGAGGGAGGAGGAGTGGGAGGAAGAAGAGGAAGGAGCGGGAAGAAGGAGGAGAGAGGAAGGTGGAAGAAGAGGTGGTAGTCCTGGGGGTGACAGTCAGTCAGTCCCGGGGTCCATTGATGAGCCCGACCGCCGTCGGGAAAAAGCTATTGGTGTGGCGGGAGGTCGTGGCCATGATGGACCGCAGCCTCCTCCCAGGGGAGGGACTCGAACAGGAGTGTCCAGGGTGGGAGGGTCGGCGACAATCTTTCTGGCCCGCTTCAGTGACCTGGAAGTGAACAGGACCTGGAGGGAAGGCAGATTGCAGCCGATAACCCTCTCGGCCGAGCGGATGATGCTCTGCAGCCTGCGCTTGTCTTTGGCTGTGGCTGCAGGGTGCCAGGCGGTGATGGAGGAGCAGATGATGGACTCAACGATGGCCGTGTAGAACTGTACCATCATCTTCCCTGGCAGGTTGAATTTCCTCAGCTGCCTCAGGAAGAACATCCTCTGCTGGGCCTTCTTGGTGATGGAGCGGATGTTCAGCTCCCACTTGAGGTCCTGGGAGATGATGGAGCCCAGGAAGCGGTAGGACTCCACAGCGTCGGGGGAGACACACAGGATGAGAGGGCGGGTGGGGCTGCATTCCTCCTGAAATCCACAACCATCTCCACTGTCTTCAGAGCGTTGAGCTCCAGGTTGTTCTGGCTGCACCAGGTCACCAGGTGGTCAGTCTCCCACCTGTAGGCGGTCTCGTCCCCGCCAGAGATGAGTCCAATGAGGGTGGTGTCATCCGCGAACTTTAGGAGCTTGACGGACTGGTGACTGGAGGTGCAGCTGTTGGTGTACAGGAGAACAGCAGAGGGAGAGAACACACCCGTGGGCCGAACCCGTGCTGGTGGTCCGGGAGCCTGAGACGTGTTTCCCCAGCCTCACGTGCTGCTTCCTGTCGGTCAGGAAGTCTGTGATCCACCTGCAGGTGGAGTCGGGCACGTGCAGCTGGGAGAGCTTGTCCTGCAACAGGGACGGATGATGGAATTGAAGGCAGAGCTGAAGTCCACAAACAGGATCCTGGCGTAGGTTCCTCGGGAGTCCAGATGCTGGAGGATGTAGTGAAGGGCCATGTTGACTGCATCGTCTGCAGACCTGTTGGCTCTGTAGGCGAACTGCAGGGGGTCCAGGAGTGGGTCGGTGATGGTCTTGAGGTGTGACAGGACCAAGCGTTCAAAGGACTTCATGACCACAGAGGTCATGGCGACGGGCCTGTAGTCATTGAGTCCTGTGATCTTGGGTTTTGGGGACGGGATGATGGTGGAGGCCTTGAAGCAGGCTGGAACGTGGCATGTCTCCAGGGAGGTGTTGAAGATGTCGGTGAACACCGGAGACAGCTGGTCCGCACAGTGCTTCAGGGTGGAGGGGGAGACGGAGTCCGGGCCCGCTGCTTTGCGGGGTTCTGCTTTTAAACAGCCTGTTGACGGCTCTCTCCAGGATGACGAGGCGTCGCTGAGTTGATGGAGAGTACTCCAGAAATGTGAGCAACTGATGGGCTGGGGAGGGTGGGCTGATGGTCTGTGGCTTGTTGGTGGGGCTGTGGGGATGGTCTCAGGACTGCTCCATTGTCTTTCAAAGCGGCAGTAGAACTCATTTAGCTCGTCTGCCAGAAGCACATTGTTCATGGAGTGGGGTGATTTGGGCTTGTAGTTGGTGATCTGCCTGAGCCCTCTCCAGACAGAAGCAGAGTCGTTTGCTGAGAGCTGCTGTTGCAGTTTCTCAGAGTACAGTCGTATAGCATCTCTCACCGCCTTGCTAAACCTGTATTTGGACTCTGTGTACAGGTCCTTGTCCCCACTCCTGAATGCCTGGTCCTTCTGCAGTCTTAGCTTCCTGAGCTCCGCTGTGAACCAGGGTTTGTCGTTGTTATAACTCACCCTGGAGCTGGATGGAATACAGCTGTCCTCACAGAAGCTGATGTAGGAAGTTACAGCCTCTGTGTACTCATCCAGGCTGTTGGTAGCAGTCCTGAAGACATCCCAGTCAGTACAGTCAAAGGCCCGTAGATCCTCCAGAGCCTCACTGGTCCACTTCTTGAACTTCCTCACCACAGGTTTGCAGAGCTTTAGTCTCTGCCTGTATGAGGGAATCAGATGAACCATGACGTGGTCAGAGTTTCCCAGTGCAGCTCGAGGAACGGCGTGATAGGCCCTGCTGATTGTTGTGTAGCAGTGGTCCAGAATGCTCTTCTCTCTGGTAGGGCATTTAATTAACTGTCTATATTTAGGAGTTCGTGGCTGAGGTTTCCTTTGTTAAAATCCCGAGTACAATAACTAAAGAGTCCGGGAAGGTCCGCCCACACGCCGTATCTGTTCAGCGAGTGTCTGTTGTGCCTCGTTCACGTCCCCTCGCGGCATGTAAACTCCGCCAGGATGAATGAAGCGAACTCACGTGGGAGTAGAAGGGTTTGCAGTGGATGATAAAGATTCCAGGTCCGGCGAACAGTGCTGTAGAATCACCGTTACGTCGTTGCACCAGCCGTTGTTGAGGTAAAAGCAGATTCCTCCACCCTTTTTTTTACCGGAGAGCTCCGAGACCCGGTCCGCTCGGAACAGCTGGAAGCCAGCGAGCTGGAGCGCAGAATCTGGTATCGAGCCACTAAGCCATGATTCCGTGAAACACATAACGGAGGATGAGGAGAAGTCTCTGTCTCTCCCCACCAGCAGCTGGAGTTCGTCCAGTTTGTTGCACAGTGAGCGGACGTTGGAGAGAAATATGCCCGGCAGCGCTGTACGAGATCCCCGTTTCCGTAGCCGAACAAGCGCTCCCGAACGTTTCCCTCTCCGCCGGCGTTTCACCACGTGGCGAAGGTGAGCACACCTTTTACAAAAATGTCCAGTAACTCCACAGAAGTTAAAAACGTTGGAAGTAAATCCGCTGGAGTTGTTCCCCTGATGTTCAAGAGCTCTTCTCTGGTGAAAGAGCTCTGGGAATCCCAGCAGAAAACAGTATTTAAAACGAAAACAATAAAAAACATCGCGCACCAACACACCGAGGCGACCTTTCGCGGCGCCATCAGATATCTAACGTTACCTCCGCTATCTCACGTTACCTCCGCTATCTCACGTTACCTCCGCTATCTCACGTTACCTCCGCTATCTCACGTTACCTCCGCTATCTCACGTTACCGCCGCTATCTAACGTTACCGCCGTTATCTCACGTTACCGCCGTTATCTCACGTTACCTCCGTTATCTAACGTTACCGCCGCTATCTCACGTTACCGCCGTTATCTCACGTTACCTCCGTTATCTCACGTTACCTCCGTTATCTCACGTTACCGCCGCTATCTAACGTTACCGCCGCTATCTCACGTTACCGCCGTTATCTCACGTTACCTCCGCTATCTAACGTTACCTCCGCTATCTAACGTTAACTCCGCTATCTAACGTTACCTCCGCTATCTAACGTTACCTCCGTTATCTAACGTTACCTCCGTTATCTAACGTTACCGCCGTTATCTAACGTTACCTCCGCTATCTAACGTTACCTCCGCTATCTCACGTTACCGCCGTTATCTCACGTTACCTCCGTTATCTCACGTTACCTCCGTTATCTCACGTTACCTCCGTTATCTCACGTTACCGCCGTTATCTCACGTTACCTCCGCTATCTCACGTTACCTCCGCTATCTCACGTTACCGCCGCTATCTAACGTTACCGCCGCTATCTAACGTTACCGCCGTTATCTCACGTTACCTCCGTTATCTCACGTTACCGCCGTTATCTCACGTTACCTCCGTTATCTCACGTTACCTCCGTTATCTCACGTTACCGCCGTTATCTCACGTTACCGCCGTTATCTAACGTTACCTCCGTTATCTCACGTTACCGCCGTTATCTAACGTTACCTCCGTTATCTCACGTTACCGCCGTTATCTAACGCTACCGCCGTTATCTCACGTTACCTCCGTTATCTAACGTTACCTCCGTTATCTAACGTTACCTCCGTTATCTCACGTTACCTCCGTTATCTCACGTTACCTCCGTTATCTAACGTTACCTCCGTTATCTAACGTTACCTCCGTTATCTAACGTTACCTCCGTTATCTAACGTTACCTCCGTTATCTAACGTTACCTCCGTTATCTAACGTTACCTCCGTTATCTAACGTTACCTCCGTTATCTAACGTTACGCCGTTATCTAATGTTCCGCCGTTATCTAATGTTACCGCCGTTATCTAATGTTACCGCCGTGCTCTCAAACCGCCGACAAAGTGTGAAATACAAAGATGGAATTTGGGGCAATGATTCAAATATGATTATTTATTATCTTTCAATGGAATTGTCTGGTGATGAAATCAGAAGGGAAATATCTTGAAACAAAAATCGGATAAATCGATAAACAAAATCAGAAAAAAGCATACCAACATACAGCACACTTTACTCCAATTAACACATGTGAATATAAGGAAATATTTATATGTTTTACCTGTAATTTCACTTTAAACTATTGAAACTTCTTAACTGATCATTTTTGTATTAGTTTGATTAACATTAATCTTTATTGATGTGGTTATTTCACACTCATTATATTGTGATATCTATCGTTAAGAGATATAACATGTCATATATTATAGTCAAATATGTTGTCCATAAGTATATATCTATGAAAATAAACATTAGTGATATTATAACAAACTATTGTGGCTTTTGAGTTAAATATAACATTTATTCACCCATCTCAACTTCTCCCTGTAAAACCTCTTATAAAATTAAGATGTACTTATTTTAATAATAACTTTTCCTAAAAACTCAGATTACATCAGGGTATAAGGAGGACTTGTAAGACACGGCTAAATAATTAATACATAATATTGAAATCATAAGACTACAGATATACAGTAGTATATTATATGTACTTAATATTTCAATACAAAACATTTATTGGGAGGAGAACAGAATATTTCTTTAAAGAACTATGAGGAAATGAATAATACAGTATATTGTTCTGGTAATATTGAAGGACATGATACAACTATATAATTTAAATAAACAATGACGTTTCACTTTTTGTTCAGTACAATTATAAGTAAAGGGCACAGGTTTTAAATAATTAAGCAATAATAGGTTTGAGGTGCTAAGTAAAATCAAATGACTACAAAAATGCAGCTGTGTTTTTTAAATATTATTTGTTAATTGTTTTTTTTTTTAAAGCAGTAATATTTCTTGAATTAAGGAGGAAAATACAAAATATGTTGGTAATATTAAAGACAGTCATTAAATCACATAATACCACTAATTATATATATATAGAAAATTACATTTAAATAAATAATGGCTGAATTTCTTTAATATTTCAACCGGGGGAAAAAATTGGAGGAAAAAGCAGTAATATTTCTTAAATTAATTATTATGAGGACAATAATAGTATTTTAATCACATAACAAGGATTTATTGTCATTATACCACGATAATATTGTATTGTATTGATGTTTATGAAAATAATCAAATTAATGACTTTTATTACTTTTCCTGAAGTAAAACTATAAATACGAGGCTCGAGCTTTAAACGCTATGTTTAAAAAAAATGCGGTATGCATTAGTGTCCCTTAAATCCCGTTAAATATATAATTAGAGTATTTCTTCCACCGACAACCGACCGAAACTGAAACCCGACAACCGAAAGACGAACGTGGTCAAAATAAAAGATGGTGTCAGTGAAAATGACTGTACAGTTATTTTAATGGGACGGACAGTTTGAGGCCCGGAGCCGAAGCCAAACACCGGGCTGGGGGTCGTTTCATTAAAGAAAGAACAAATACAACACATTCGTATAACCAGATATATAAATAGGTGATTCCAAGAAGAGAAACGGAGAAACGACGCGAGCTGAAAGAGAAGGAGCAGCAGTTTGAAAAAGCCAACCGTCGTGTCATCGGCAGCCGCTAAGTGAGGCTAGTTAGCTCTGCGAGCTAACGGCGGCTCGCGAGACGGCGGTTGGAGGGAGCCAGAAAACGTCAAATCGGTCGTAATTACACGAAGGAAGAGAAGGAAAGCAAAGAAGAAGTCCGTTACCTTCGTGATCCGTTTTAACGCCATTGTGTCTGCGTTAAGGGGCTGGCTGTCGAGGCGGAGGAGGTGGAGCAGGAGGCCAGCTAGGTGGCGCTAACTAGCATCTAGGACGTCGCTAGCCGTTGTAGTCTGTAGCTATAGCGATATGCGACGAACTCAGGACTACAACTGGGCTTGCTGCTGCTGCTGTTGTTGTTGTTATTGGTGTTGCTCAAACGGACTTTCACAGCTCGGGTCTCGGAGAGCAGACTCTCCAGCAACACGTCAGGCCCGACGTTCAGGCCGACACTCGAATAAAGGACCGACCGCAGCGGCTCAAGATGTCTTCCGTTGCACACAGAGAGCAGCTGTCAGAGGACCGGGAGCAGGAGGTCTCACTCTGACGCGGTTTACAGGCACCGGGAAAAAACGACGCCCAAAAACATGGTGGCAGGAAAAGCACAAGTTGTATTGATTGATGTATGTATTATTATGATAACATTAGTTATTATTATCATGATCAATATTTATATTAGTACAACTAGTAGTTTTGTTATTATCATTCTCATTATTAATAATGTCGTCACTATTTTAGTTTCATTATTCTTGAGAAAATGACGAGTGTCTTATCCATCAAAGATCTTCTACCTCCGGTCGAGCAAGTTCCAAAGCCTAATACATAAATACTATATATATATATATATATATATTATATATATAAATATTATATATATATATTGTATGTCTTAGGCTTTGGAAGTTATATATATTATATTATATATATACTTTTGTTGTGTATATATATATATTATATATATATACACACAACAAAAGTATTTACAAATACAATGTATATTACTGCAATATTTAATAACTAAACTACCTTAAAGTTAATTATATATATTTTTAAATAATTATTGATGGTTTTAAAGCAGCAACATATTATTTTAATTTGTTAAAATATACACATTGTATTCATCAGTTAGGTGGAGGGACACAATATTTACTTCATTTATTTTTTGATCAACCACATTTAGATTATTCTGCTTCCCACGACAATATTTACAAAAATAAAGTACAACAAGCCCTGTGTTGAGCTTCATAGGTTTAATTTGCACGAACTAGAATACAATTAACAATTCAATTAAATCTACCATATACAAGTATATATATTTATATAGTATGTGTAATTAAAGTTAAATGTGTATTTTTAGGAGAATATCACAGTACTTCCTGTGGCCAAATTTGTGGAAATGACACAAGTCAAGTAATTATTTACAGTTATAAATAAACACACTTAACAAAAGTTTATATATATATATATAAAAAAACTTTATTTAAAAAATAACAACCAATGAAATGCTGGTGTTGACTGTACAGTGCTGGCAAATATATAAATATCAAAGGAGCTTCGGTTTCACACACAAGAGACAACGACTCCTCACAGCTCTAGACTTCTTTTTTCTTTTCCCACAATGCTTTGCATCACGCGAGGCTCAAACAGACCGTCCTCCACCTCCTCGACGAAAATACACGAAGAATATTATTAAAAAAGAGTTGATGGTTCATACACATGTTGACCAATGGGAGTCCAGGACTTTAAACCAAATGTCCATGACTGAGTTTACCTTAAATGACACAAACGAGACAATAGTTTGATTAAAAGAATAAATATTTATATAAAGTTGTATTCTTTTCATCAAACTGTGTAAATGAATATGAATAAACGGTTTTCCGTGACTTTTCCAAAACTTTTGGAAATATGTATTTTTTTCGAGGTCTTTTCCAGGCCTGATAACTATTTTAAAATGTCAGGACTTCTCCAGGTTTTCCCTGAGCGTACGAACCCCGTTTCTCTTTGAAAGGTTTTCGGTGGTGAGAAGGACACAAATTACAGGGCGCTGAAAATTGAAAAAAACACAAACCAGATTTAAAAACGTGCACATTGAAAAAGGAGTTCCACTGTTTCTCAAATGTCTTAAAAGACAATGTTCAGGTGTTCATATTTAGAGAGTTGTTGGGATGATTCCCCCTGGACCAGGACCAGAACCAGAACCAGGACCAGGACCGGGACCAGACTGTGGATCTGAAGCATGAACTGGAGGAATCCTCCTCCAGGTGGACGTGAGTGTCACCTGAAGACACAATTAATAAAACCGTTCCTTTCGGGGTAACTGACCCTCTCTACAGTCATCTCAGTATCAATAGCACCGTCCCCCTGCAGACACTAATCAATCACGTCAACACTCTGTACACCGCGTGACCTTGGAGGGACTCTTTGGGGTCAATGATTCCTCTGGAGGAACCAGACACGTGTTCTTTGGTGGAGCTGCTGGAGTGTAGTGTGGGCGGACAACCGTCAAAACGGCACTTTAACTTTTCGTTTCTCGTCCCCGTTCGGTTGAATCTTAGCTGTGAGAAACCTTCGTCCCCGAGTCGAAGGCCGAAGGCGTCACGCCGTGGAGAGCGTCACGCCGTGGAGGGCGTCACGCCGTGGAGGGCGTCACGCCGTGGAGGGCGTCACGCCGTGGAGGGCGTCACGCCGTTGAGAGCTCCACGCCGCTGTCCACCCGAGGGTCCGCCTTCGGATCCCGAGCCAGAGACTCGCCTGCGGAGGGAGAATCACGCCTGAGTGAGTCGCCGGTTTGAACCCTAACACCTGGACGGCGAGCGCCTCGTGTGGTCGGCTCACCGCTCGGCTCCTCCTCCTCCTCCTCCTCCTCCTCCTCATCCTCATCCTCATGGCGGCGACGCAGCGCCTCCTCCAGGACGCTCAGCCCTCTGCACTCGCCGACTGACCTGAGACCAGCCAGCAGGTCCCTGACCGTCCCGCCTGAAACCTGCAGGAAGTCAGAGGTCAAACTCAATCAATTCATCCAGTTAGATCAAATAAAACCAAATTGATTAAGAGAGGAAGCGAAAAATAAATCGTATGAGGAGTTTTAAACTGAAATATAATCTAAACAAAGGCATTTAAAGACAACATGAGGAAAAACATTAAAATAAAACAGTTCAAAGTTGGATTTCTTTATTTTCAATATCTTAAACTTTCTCAACAATTCTTAAGAGCTCATCTCTCATGTGACATATCAAATGTGTGTGTGTGTGTGTTACCTCGTAGCTGTCCAGCAGTGTCTTGGCGGGGGAGGGGCTCAGCCTGAAGGCCGTGTTGAGGATCCCGAGGCCCAGACTGTGAGCCAGGTTTTCCCAGCATCCTTCACTCTCCAGAGCGCGACACACCTGCTGCTTCACCTCCAGGTCCAGGATCGCCAAGTCGCCTACACACACACACACACACACACACAGACAGACACACAGACACACACACACTTGAAAACAGCTGACTCACTTCACTCCCTCCCCAAATTTAAGAAGAAAGGTTAGAGGTCACACAACTTTAGTTGAGCTTTCCCTCCTTGTGGACATTATTACACACATGTTCAATGTTATTTTTATTAATTAATTAAATGTATATATTATTTATTTAATCAGGATTTTCTATTTTATTATTCACCTTATGATGCTTTATATTTTTATTATGTAATCAATGTTTTATATTTTATGTATTTATTCGATGATTTTTTAAATTGTTTACGTTTTATATTTTTGTTATTTATTCAATCACGTAATTATCTAAATATTTATTTAATATTATCTATTTAATTTTTTTCGATTTCTTTATTCACATAATGATCAGAATATATGTTTTCAAGAATTTACATATTTTTTTAATAGTTACTGTTTTCATTAATTGCCATGGCATTAAGTTGGATTTATAATTAAGAATAATAATAATAATATGTTATAGAGTCATTATAACTATATGTTTCTGTTGATGTCTCACTGTCATTATGTATAATTACCCTGTTTAGTACATTTGTGTGTACGTCTCTATTTCTTCATGCACAGATACAAATACACTTTAATGACCCCGTTGATTAAACGTCATTCAATGAAACTTTAAAAACAAAAGTTTTAACTACACGTTAGTGTGTAAATATTAAATGGCCTCAGATTGGAGACTCACCTTGAGAAGGGGTGAAGGCTTTTTGTGGACATTTTGTTTCATATTCTTTTCCATTCAGAAGCTCCAACACCTGCAAACACACAAACACACACACACACGCGCCGTCATAAAAATGCACTGCATGTTTTCAATTTATATAAAATTTATTAAATATATATATATTATATATATATATATATATAATATATTTATATTAAATTTATTTATATAAAATAATAATAGATTTTTTATTTTTATTAAATAAAATATATATAAAATAATATATATATTTTTTTGTTTTGTTGTGGAAATATATAAAAAAGGTATATATATTATATTATATTACATTATATATATATACATATATATATATATACATATGTATATATATTAGGGCTGTCAGCGTTAACGCGTTAATCTATGCGATTAATTTGGCCGTGTTAACGCACTAAAATATTTTAACGCAATTAACGCAACTTTGTTTACTTCCGGTGTTCATTGAAGTTTTTACACTCAAACCGAGTGTCAAACCGCGGCATTGCGGTTTAACACTGTTTCCGTTTTTAAAACAATTATTTCTCCGCGAAAATAAGGAGCAGAAATGAGTTTAAACTCGTGGATGAATCAGTCGGGTTTCCTCCTGCTCCTCCTTCCTCCCGTCTCCCCCTCTGATACACAGAGGAACGGAGGGGCGACGTGTCGGGGGACGCGGCGCGGAAAGAACTCGTCACACGAAACCTTCACCGTGATTGGTCAATCCGTTTGTCTGTTAACATTTTGGGAAAAAAACAACCAATGAACACTCAGTAAATCACAAAGGACCTCCCACCTCACAGGTGAGGCTCATTAGCAGCCTGTCAGTCAGAGAACCAGAGAACACGGCGCGAGGACAATGAGCCTCATTGAATAGAGCTGAGATTGTTCTGGAATGTTTGATGTATAACACGTGGGGGTGTGTCATATGCAAACGCCTTAAAAAGGTGAATTTACATTTTTTTGTAAAATGTATAAAATGCCCCCAGCCTCCAGAGGGTGAACGTGACATATGTGAATGTCAGTCAGTTACCAAGGCCACTGGTTCTGCTGCTGTTCAGTGTTAAAGATGACAGGACCAATGGGGTCTCAATATACTTCATTTTTTTTACTAATCTGGATGTTTCACTGAAGAAACAATTTATCATCCACAATATTAAATACCTCGCTGGCACTTTATAGGTAGGAGCCTCTTTGAAAACACAGCTCTGTGTGAAGTTTGGTCTTTAAAAAGAATGAACTTTTAACTTTTAATTGCGATTAATCGCGATTAATGAATTTCAAAATATGCGATTAATTAGTTAATTTTTTTTAATCGATTGACAGCCCTAATATATATATATATATATAGAGAGAGAGAGAGAGAGAGAGAGATCACTGCAGTTCATCTGCTGTTGAACCTGTTAAACTGTTTAGGTTAGGCTCTTATTTTGAAAACCGTGTCTCTTTAGTTACAGCTGTACCTGAGTGGTGGCGGCCATGTTGAGAGGAGTGGTTCCTGGGATGTAGCCTTCATCTTCATCCTCATCCTCCCTCTCTTCATCACAGTCCTCCTCCCTGAAGAAGAGTGGCTCAAAGTTCTCCTTCTGAGGGTTCGCTCCTGAAACACACACACGCTCTGTTGGTTAAACAACAACAACTAACTAACCAACTAACCAACCAGCTAGCCATAACCAACTAACCATAACCAACTAACCATAATCAACTAGCCATAACCAACTAACCATAGCCAACTAAATAACTAACAAACCAACTAATTAACTAACCATAACCGACTAACCAACTAACCATAACCAACCAACTAACTAATCAACCAACCTACCAACTAACTAACCATAACTAACTAACCAACCAAACAACTAACCAACCCACAATCTGCAGTGTCTGTCTCACTGCAACAACAGTGAGACAGATAACAATACGGTCTCTATGCTAAGCTAAGGTTAGCATCTCCAGGTGTGTGTTTACCTGCAGCCATCAGGAGAGCCGTCAGCTTGACGGAGCCTCGGCCTGCGGCGATGTGGAGGGGGGTGGAGCCGTTGAAGGTGAAGCAGTCCACCTGAGCGTTTCCCTGGAGACGGGAGGCATCAGTCAGATCTTACTGGGGAACCACCTGAGACCACCTGACCAGGGAGACCACCTGACCAGAGAGACCACCTGACCAGGGAGACCACCTGACCAGAGACCACCTGACCAGAGAGACCACCTGACCAGTGGAACCACGTGACCAGGGAGACCACCTGACCAGAGAGACCACCTGACCAGTGGAACCACGTGACCAGTGAGACCACCTGACCAGTGGAACCACGTGACCAGGGAGACCACCTGACCAGAGAGACCACCTGACCAGTGGAACCACGTGACCAGTGAGACCACCTGACCAGTGGAACCACGTGACCAGTGAGACCACCTGACCAGTGGAACCACCTGACCAGTGGAACCACGTGACCAGGGAGACCACCTGACCAGGGAGACCACCTGACCAGTGGAACCACGTGACCAGGGAGACCACCTGACCAGGGAGACCACCTGACCAGTGGAACCACGTGACCAGGGAGACCACCTGACCAGTGGAACCACGTGACCAGGGAGACCACCTGACCAGAGAGACCACCTGACCAGTGGAACCACCTGACCAGTGGAACCACCTGACCAGTGGAACCACGTGACCAGGGAGACCACCTGACCAGAGAGACCACCTGACCAGTGAGACCACCTGACCAGTGGAACCACGTGACCAGGGAGACCACCTGACCAGAGAGACCACCTGACCAGTGAGACCACGTGACCAGGGAGACCACCTGACCAGGGAGACCACCTGACCAGTGAGACCACCTGACCAGTGGAACCACCTGACCAGTGGAACCACGTGACCAGGGAGACCACCTGACCAGGGAGACCACCTGACCAGGGAGACCACCTGACCAGTGGAACCACCTGACCAGAGAGACCACCTGACCAGTGGAACCACGTGACCAGGGAGACCACCTGACCAGAGAGACCACCTGACCAGAGAGACCACCTGACCAGTGGAACCACGTGACCAGGGAGACCACCTGACCAGAGAGACCACCTGACCAGAGAGACCACCTGACCAGTGAGACCACCTGACCAGAGAGACCACCTGACCAGAGAGACCACCTGACCAGTGGAACCACGTGACCAGGGAGACCACCTGACCAGGGAGACCACCTGACCAGTGAGACCAGAGGAACCAGTGCCTGTACCTCCAGCAGCAGGCAGCCGGCCAGCGACACGTTGTCCCTCTCGGTGGCGAGGTGGAGCGCGGTGCGTCCACAGCCGCGCTCCTGAGCCTCCACGTTAGCCCCGCCCACCAGCAGCTCCCTGAGAGAAGACAGCTGATTGGCCAGGACGGCCAGGTGGATCGCACACAGACCTGCGGAGACGCCACGGACGTTTTGTACACGCTTTCTGTGTGTGTGTGTAGCTGCTGTGTTGGTGTGTGTGTGTGTGTACCTGCTGTGTTGGTGTGTGTGTGTGTAGCTGCTGTGTTGGTGTGTGTGTGTGTGTGTGTGTGTAGCTGCTGTGTTGGTGTGTGTGTGTGTGTAGCTGCTGTGTTGGTGTGTGTGTGTGTAGCTGCTGTGTTGGTGTGTGTGTGTGTGTGTACCTGCTGTGTTGGTGTGGTCCAGCAGCTCACTCATCTCTCTGTGCTGCAGTAGAAACTGGACTATCCCTCCTCCTCCTCCTCCTCCTCCTTCCAGCCGGGACGCCAGGTGGAGCGCCGTGTTGCCGTGGCGGTCCGTCAGAGTCGGGTCGGCGCCGGCCAATAGCAGCGCTTCCACCGCCTCCCTCTGCTGGGTGATCACGGCCAGGTGCAAAGGAGTCTGGGATACATGCAGGAGGAGCTTTATTCATGCTTCCTCTCATAGTAGGACGCTTCCTTGATTCCTAACTAGTACACTTCATTGATCTCTAACTAGTACACTTCATTGATCTCTAACTAGTACACTTCATTGATCTCTAACTAGTACACTTCATTGATCCCTAACTAGTACACTTCATTGATCTCTAACTAGTACACTTCATTGATTCCTAACTAGTACACGTCATTGATCTCTAACTAGTACACTTCATTGATCCCTAACTAGTACACTTCATTGATCTCTAACTAGTACACTTCATTGATCTCTAACTAGTACACTTCATTGATTCCTAACTAGTACACTTCATTGATCTCTAACTAGTACACTTCATTGATTCCTAACTAGTACACTTCATTGATCTCTAACTAGTACACTTCATTGATCTCTAACTAGTACACTTCATTGATTCCTAACTAGAACACTTCATTAATCCCTAACTAGTACACTTCATTGATCCCTAACTAGTACACGTCATTGATCCCTAACTAGTACACTTCATTGATCTCTAACTAGTACACTTCATTGATCCCTAACTAGTACATGTCATTGATCTCTAACTAGTACACTTCATTGATTCCTAACTAGTACACTTCATTGATCTCTAACTAGTACACTTCATTGATCTCTAACTAGTACACTTCATTGATTCCTAACTAGTACACTTCATTGATCCCTAACTAGTACACTTCATTGATCTCTAACTAGTACACTTCATTGATCTCTAACTAGTACACTTCATTGATCCCTAACTAGAACACTTCATTAATCCCTAAATAGTACACTTCATTGATCCCTAACTAGTACACTTCATTGATCCCTAACTAGTACACTTCATTGATCCCTAACTAGTACACTTCATTGATCTCTAACTAGTACACTTCATTGATCCCTAACTAGTACACTTCATTGATCTCTAACTAGTACACTTCATTGATCTCTAACTAGTACACTTCATTGATTCCTAACTAGTACACTTCATTAATCCCTAACTAGTACACTTCATTGATCCCTAACTAGTACACTTCATTGATCCCTAACTAGTACACTTCATTGATCTCTAACTAGTACACTTCATTGATTCCTAACTAGTACACTTCATTGATCCCTAACTAGTAAACTTCATTGATCTCTAACTAGTACACTTCATTGATCCCTAACTAGTACACTTCATTGATTCCTAACTAGTACACTTCATTGATCCCTAACTAGTACACTTCATTGATCTCTAACTAGTACACTTCATTGATCTCTAACTAGTACACTTCATTGATTCCTAACTAGTACACTTCATTGATCCCTAACTAGTACACTTCATTGATCCCTAACTAGTACACTTCATTGATCTCTAACTAGTACACTTCATTGATTCCTAACTAGTACACTTCATTGATCCCTGTGGCAGCTGTGTCTGATTTGGCCTCGGCTGCTGGTGATTGGCAATCACTCAGCAGCCGAGGCCACCCTTATAAAAGCTCCCACTCGAGAGTGGAGAAGGGAGGTGAGCAGAGGCACGTGTTTTGCGGTCTGCTCGGTGTCGTGTGTGTGCCAATAAATATGTCGTTGAACAAACCCTCGTGCTGTCTGGCGGATCCTTGGTGCTGGGGGGGGAAACCCACGGGTGGCGGCCTCAGGCCTGCTACAATCCCTAACTAGTACACTTCATTGATCCCTAACTAGTACACTTCATTGATCCCTAACTAGTACACTTCATTGATCCCTAACTAGTACACTTCATTGATCTCTAACTAGTACACTTCATTGCCTCCTGCTTCCTAAGTAGGTCTCTTGCACCTTCTCTCACTCGTTTCCTTCTTATCTCCCTTAACAGAAAGCTGCCTTTTGTCCACCCTCGCTCACTTGCTTCCTTCTTATCTCCTGTAACAGAAAGACGCCTTTCTTACACCCAGACAAGGAAGCAACCCCTCTCCTCAGCAAGGTCGTTCCCTTGTTGTTAAACTGGAAACATCTTGGCTCCTAGCTTCCTAAGTGCTCCTCCTCCCTCTCAAACAGAGAGGTTCATCTATCGTTTTTTCTTCTTGCCCTTGGAGTAGGAAGTAGGATGCATCCTCGCTGCTAGGAAACTACGCTGAACAAAAGAACACAACGCGGGTAGAAGAAATGCTGATTTCCTGCTCGGCGCTGCAGGGGGCGGAGCTTTAGGGGGCGGAGCTTTAGGAGGCGAGTACCTGGTAGAGGTGGTTTCTCATGTTGAGCACCTCCTCTCCGGGCAGAGCGGAGACCACCTGCGTCAGACTCTTCAGCGCCTCCTGCTGGCTGTGGAGGACTGCCAGGTGGAGGCCCCTAGGAGGAGAGAGGAGGACGGTCAGAGCGCTGAAGGTGCGTCCTCGAGAGCGAAGACGAGGGTCTGACTGACGTGTCTCCGTCCTCGTCCTGCGCCGCCATCAGCTGCCGTTGCGCCGCCAGCAGATAGGCCGAGTCGCCGGTCACCGAATACCGAAACAGAGCCTCGAGCCGGCCGCCGGCCGCCTGCAGCCGGAGGTCGCCTGGCCACACAAACACATCATTACAGTACGAAAGGGAGACATTTTATTTAAGCTAATAGTTTTTATGCCACACAAAGTATAACAAAACATTTAAAAGCAGAGAAATGTTTAAGTTTCACGTCACTGGTTAGAAAAACATTTAAGAAAATACATTCTTCAACTTTTTAGCTGCCGTCACGTCATCGACTGAAACAATTAGACAATAAAAGCTTCTCAAATGTAAAGATCTGCTTCTTTGAATGAATAAAAGTTCCTAAAACGTCTCAAAAGAATCTAAAATGTGTGAAACGAGATTTTATTTAACACAAAGTTACTAAATATAAATACGTTAATTATCATCAATCACTTTGTTTTTTCAGCTGTTTTTAATTTAATCGTACTTCCTTCTTGTCATTTCAAAATAAAAGCTTCTTCATTTATGAACCAATATTTCTATCACCAATAACAGCAGCGATGCAGCGATGCAATGATCCGTGAGATGTTGATAAACCCTAAAGGGTTCACAGTGTGTGTATACGTTGTGTACCTTCAGGCTCCTCCGCACTGACCCCTCCCTCCTCACTCCTCCCCCCCACATCCAGGCCTCCTGGCCGGGCGGCAGCTCTCAGCGCGACCCCCGACCCCGAGTCATCGTCTGGGTGGCGGTCGTCTGTCACGTCGCCCGCTTTTTTCTTTTCCTCGTGTTTGAGGCCTCCTCCTCCTCCTCCTCCTCCTCCTCCTCCCAGACCAGCTGAGTATCCTGTGGAGAAACCTCCTCCTCCTCCTCCTCCTGCTCCGCCATAGTTGTAGGTAGTGAAGCCCTGGAAGTAACCTGGAGGACGAATCAAACGCACCATCAGTGGTCAGTCTTCTCAAATTGAAGCTCAAAGGTCACACTGACTTTCCAGGTTCTCCAGGTGTGTGGAAACCCCAGACTAATAATACCTCCTTCTCCTGCAGATCCAGGTCCTCCACCTGCAGCAGGACCTCCTCCTCCTCCTCCTCCTCCTCGGTACAGACTTCCACCTCCTCCGTGGCCGCTGAAGTCCTGGAAGTTTGGCAACGTCTTCTGTCTCTTCCTCTGCACCTCCTCCTTGTCTGGACACACAGGTACGAGGAGAGGAGCACAGGTGAGCTCCCTGCCTACTATCCACACCTGTGATCTGAGGGTGGAGCGACACCACCTACCTGTGATCTGAGGGTGGAGCTACACCACCTACCTGTGATCTGAGGGTGGAGCTACACCACCTACCTGTGATCTGAGGGTGGAGCTACACCACCTACCTATGATCTGAGGGTGGAGCTACACCACCTACCTATGATCTGAGGGTGGAGCTACACAACCTACCTATGATCTGAGGGTGGTAGGTGAAGGGCTTGGGGTCGCTGGTCTCGTTGTCGGACTTCCTCTTCAGCTGGACGAACACCGCCGTCGGCTTCTGGAGGTTCTGGTCTCGATACTTCGGAGTCTTGAACACGATGGCGAACTGAGGGCAGAGGACGGTTGTCACGGTAACAGAGACGACTACAGCTCATTCTTAAAGTACTCTGAGGAACTTCCATCTGGTGGTGGTCCCTTTAACGAGATTACAATAATAACTAGTACTACGAGTGTGACTAGTACCAACAGTAGTACCAACAGTACTATCAGTTGTACTATCAGTAGTACTATCAGTTGTACTATCAGTAGTATTACTGACTCCTTGTACCTGTCTGTGGACGTCTGTAGGGGAGAAATCTCCCTGAGCCTCCCAGGTGACCCCCGAGTTGTCTTCTTCAAAGAACCGAACCTGGATGTCATCTACACACACACACACACACACACACACAAACACACACACACACACACACACACACACACACACACACACACACTCACTCACACTCACACACAGACACACAGACACACACACAGACAGACACACACACACACACTATTATTGACCAGTTTCCCCTGTGACCCTATATGTGTTTTATATCACGGCTCTGAACCAATCAGATCGCTTGCTTTGCGCCTCGTGTTTTATATGAAGTTTAAAAACATCACACACTCCCACATGACAGACTGGACTTTGTTTTGCCTGGCTGTGTTTCTGCGTCACCTTTCTGGACCTTGTCACACAGCAGGTAGACCTCCTCTCCTCCGCTCACGCAGCCGGCGGTGCGATCCATCCTCACGATCTTCAGGTTGGAGGCGTTGGGAGCTTCTGAGGGGAGGGGAACACAGAAAACACAGGGGGGGGGGGGGTCAGTGGGGAGGGGACAAGAGACCGAGGGTTCGATTCCCGATCACGTAAGCTTCAAGCTGCATCTCAGACTCTAGAAACATCCACAGCTTACGGCAACTTATTCCATGGATATAAGCCACGCCCCCTATCCGGCCTCTCTATATATTTAACATATTCTGGCTCCGTATTTGTAGCGTTTAACCTCTAACAACCCGACATGTTCACTGCAGCTTAAAGGATCTCATTCACATTTGAGGGAAAGTGTCATAACTATAATATCAAGTGTCCCGCGTTAACCCTCTGAGCGCTGACGGTTTCTCTCTGATCTAAAGTCAATGAGTTCAAGAAGAAGGAAGTCCGTCCGACTCTTGGACCTGAGCCCGTCTGGGTTCAGGTCCTCTCGCCTCTCGCCGTCTGCGCCGGTGAAGTTGATAGTTTTCAACAGGAAGTTGCAGCGCACGGAAACCAGAGCAGCAGGACGAGTTCACAGAGATCCTCAGACCGGAGACTGCAACCAGTCTGGGACCTTAATGAAACCAGTCTGGGACCTTAATGAAACCAGTCTGGGGCCTTAATGAAACCAGTCTGGGACCTTAATGAAACCAGTCTGGGACCTTAATGAAACCAGTCTGGGGCCTTAATGAAACCAGTCTGGGACCTTAATGAAACCAGTCTGGGACCTTAATGAAACCAGTCTGGGACCTTAATGAAACCAGTCTGGGACCTTAATGAAACCAGTCTGGGACCTTGAACCAGTCTGGGGCCTTAATGAAACCAGTCTGGGACCTTGAACCAGTCTGGGACCTTAATGAAACCAGTCTGGGACCTTAATGAAACCAGTCTGGGACCTTGAACCAGTCTGGGGCCTGAATGAAACCAGTCTGGGACCTTAATGAAACCAGTCTGGGACCTTAATGAAACCAGTCTGGGACCTTAATGAAACCAGTCTGGGACCTTGAACCAGTCTGGGGCCTTAATGAAACCAGTCTGGGACCTTAATGAAACCAGTCTGGGACCTTGAACCAGTCTGGGACCTTAATGAAACCAGTCTGGGACCTTAATGAAACCAGTCTGGGACCTTGAACCAGTCTGGGGCCTTAATGAAACCAGTCTGGGACCTTGAACCAGTCTGGGGCCTTAATGAAACCAGTCTGGGACCTTGAACCAGTCTGGGGCCTTAATGAAACCAGTCTGGGACCTTAATGAAACCAGTCTGGGACCTTGAACCAGTCTGGGACCTTAATGAAACCAGTCTGGGACCTTGAACCAGTCTGGGACCTTGAACCAGTCTGGGGCCTGAATGAAACCAGTCTGGGACCTTAATGAAACCAGTCTGGGACCTTGAACCAGTCTGGGGCCTTAATGAAACCAGTCTGGGACCTTAATGAAACCAGTCTGGGACCTTAATGAAACCAGTCTGGGACCTTGAACCAGTCTGGGGCCTGAATGAAACCAGTCTGGGACCTTAATGAAACCAGTCTGGGACCTTAATGAAACCAGTCTGGGACCTTGAACCAGTCTGGGGCCTGAATGAAACCAGTCTGGGACCTTAATGAAACCAGTCTGGGACCTTAATGAAACCAGTCTGGGACCTTAATGAAACCAGTCTGGGACCTTGAACCAGTCTGGGGCCTTAATGAAACCAGTCTGGGACCTTAATGAAACCAGTCTGGGACCTTGAACCAGTCTGGGGCCCTGAACCCCCAGTCAGGGGCCCAGCAGCCTGGAGGACTCACTGCTGTCGTAGATGGGGTCGGACACGACGGGCTCCAGCCGCCTGGAGAAGCCTCCGTCGCTGTTGGGCAGGAAGGCCGTGAACATGAGGCGGGCCACGCTGAGGTCCATCTCCTTCGCCTGCAGGGACGCGGCGCTGCTCATCACGCTGCGCTGGTGGTCTGGGGGGGGGGGGGTATTATTATTATTATTATTATGAGAAAAAGGGAGATGATAATAACATTATTATTATTATTAACATTATTATCATTATTATAATGAGACAAAAGGAGATGATAATAATATTCTTATTCTTCTTATTATTATTATTATTAATAATAATATTGTTATTATTAATATTATTATCATTATTATAATGAGACAAAGAGTTATGATATTATTATTATTATTATTAATATTATTATTATAATGAGACAAAGGGAGATGATAATATTATTATTATTAATATTATTATTATAATTATTATTATTATAATAAGAGAGAGAGGGGGCCGTTAATAATAATATTATTATTTTTATAAGAGAGAGAGGTGGGCAGTTAATACTATTATTATTATTATAAGGGAGAGAGGGGGGCAGTTAATAATATTATTATTATTATTATTATTATAAGAGAGAGTGGAGCAGTTAATATTATTATTATAATAAGAGAAAGAGGGGGGCAGTTAATATTATTATTATTATAATGATAGAGGGGGGCAGATAATAATAATATTATTATTATTATAATGAGACAGAGGGGGGGGGCAAAGGCTGAGATGATAATACTAATATTATTATAATAATCATTATAATAATATTATTATTAAAATAATAAGACAGAAGGAGGGGGGATAGGCTGAGATAATAATAATGATTATTATTATTATAATAATAATAATGACATTATTTTTAAAATAATAATGATAGAAAGACAGAGGGAGAAAATTAAGATGATTGATGGTTTGTCACTTTCTTAAAGTGTCTCTTTTTTTTATCCATATTTCTCTTTAAATCTTGTAACAAAATGTTTTCACATCCCTAAAATGTCCTACAAAAAAAAATGTCCCAAACTAAAATTCTTTATTTTCTAAAATGTCCCCAAAATGATCCTTTAAGATTCTGACTGAAATGTCCCCCTTCTTCTAATATGGTCACGAGTACAGGCTCACACACACACACACACACACACACACAGACACAGACACACGCACGCACACACACACACACACACGCACACACGCACACACACACACACACACACACTGACCGGTGAGGTCCCGGGGCGCGCGGACCTCCCCCTGCAGGGCGTCGATGTCGGGGTGGATGCGGACCCCCCCGCTGTGGCCCAGCCTCACGGCCTCCACCATGCGCTCCTCCAGCGTCTTCGACACGTTCTTCTTCGTCACGTGGAGGATGCCGAGGTTAGGGAAGCTAGGACACACACACACACACACACACCGTGAGCCTCACGCCGAGCGAGTACATAGAGTGTGTGTGTGTGTGTGTGAGAGTGTGGATGTCGGTGTATGTAGGTGTGTGTGTGTGTGTAGGTGTATGTAAGTGTGTGCTTGTCTGTGTATGTAGGTGTATGTAAGTGTGTGTCTGTGTATGTAGGTGTGTGTGTGTGTGTAGGTGTATGTAAGTGTGTGTGTGTGTGTATGTAGGTGTGTGTGTGAGAGTGTGTGACCGTGTGTGTGTGTGTGTCTGTGTGTGTTAGTGTATGTCAGTGTGTGTATATGAGTGTATGTGTGTCTGAGAGTGTGTGTGTGTATGTTGTGTGTGTGTGTATGTACGATATGTATGCGAGTGTGTGTGTTTGTATGCATGTGTGAGTGTATGTGTATCATACCTGCAAACTCATGAGGGGTGAAAAAGGTGACAACGGGGGGGGGGGGGGGGGTGCAGGTGACTTTCTTTCTTTTTTTGTCACCACACCACATCCACGTTGTTTGAAGCCTCAAAGCTTTTAGAACCACAACTACAGTCATTTTATTGTTCTGACCATAAATCTAAATAATGATAATAAACAGTAAGAACAAAAGGTCCTCCGCTCTGACTCAGCCCTATAATGATAGTAATAACAAATATACATTGTCATTATATATAATATGGTTAAAGTCATTCATGAACCAACTTCCTTTTTTTTTCCTGAACAGTCCTCATGGACTTCTCCCTGAATCTGTTCTGTCTCTACCTGTTTGTCACGATACTCATATTATAACTTCTATACATATTACATACCTGCCATAAATATCATGATACCCGATACCAGAATTCAATACCATACAAACAATATGGTACCATAAATACGAGACTGGTATATTTATCTATAATAGTAATAAATAAAACATCTGTATGGTTCACTTTTTACCAACTTTTTCAACACTTAACAAATGTCAGTAATATTAGTATTAATACAGCCAGATATGAATGAAACTACATGGTCAGTGGCGGTTCGTCCATAGGGGGCGCTAGTGCGCCGCCCCTCTTAAAATTTGGATGAAAAAAAAAGAAGAAGAAAAGAAAAAAAAATCCTGTCAAAAAACATTATATGCCAAATCATTTAAATAGTAAATATACCGTGTTGACGCGCTAAATGTGTGTGGGAGACCGTAAGCCCCTGTCAACAACCACTTAAGTTAATGTGAAAAAATATAATATATCGCCATTATCACGGAGAGAAGCCCCTCCCCTTTTTCGAGGCGCTGGTCTAACGTGTGTGTACGGCATCGATACAACATTTCAGTCGTTTTGGCAATGACCGGCGATTGGATTATTGGGCAGATCAGAGACCCGTATGTTCCCTCAGCCCACAGAGCAGTGTTGCCAGGTCCGCGGTTTTCCTGCGGAATCGGGCAACTTTTGAAGTGTTGCGCGGGTTGAATTTTGTGTCCTTGGTTCGGGTAGACCTATTTTGCATGCAAATTACATGAATATCTTTAAATAAAAATCCATATTTTAAATGAAATAATTTATTCATACCCAAATCCTACCAAACTGACTCCAGATCAGCACGTATACACATTTTATTTATGATAATATACTGTATCTAATTACACAAGGCCATTTTAGGACCTAGGTGAAATAACTTGAGGGAAAACTGCTTTTAATGCTGGCAAACTAAACATATGTTGTTACTTTGTAGATATTACAATACATTTGGCAATGATAGCAATGCTGTTGGACTTTAAAAGCAGTGTATATGGTTTGGCACGGGCATATTTTGAGTTCTGATATTGGGCTGGTTTTTGGGCTGGTTTTATCTCACAGACCTGGCAACCCTGCCAGGGAGCTCCACCTCCACGCAGGTACGCGAGCAACATAGCTAGCAGAAGCTTGTTGTTAGCATGGCGTCGGTGACTGAAAACTCTGTGGTATCTCTACGCGAAAGACCTTTCAATCGACGGTCAGATATTGACAAGAAGAGGCTGAAAGAGTTGGGACCCGAACATCCGGAATTAAAAATTCAGCAGCAAATCGCTGACTGCGGGAGGACGACACCGGAGATTCTCCTCTAGCCGATATGCTAACCGGAGCTGGTTAGCTGAATGCTCCATGAGTAATTCGTTTTTTGTTCCCCTGTCTGTTGTTCCAAAGTCCTGGGACTGAAACTCTCTGGACTACAACGGGGGGAGGGATCTACAGAGCTTCAGACAAGTGTAAAGCACGAATCTTGCCGCAGTTATCTAGCTAAGAGCATGGAGCTAACTCGCTAACAGCTGTTAGCGAGTTAGCTTCATGCAGAGCAGTAGGAGACCGAACTGGCATCGAAACACAACGAAGAAGTTCTGAAAAACAGACACATTCCCTCAAGAATAATGAAACAGGCTGGTTACAGACATGATTGACTTTAACCAGAGAGTTATGGAGAAGTTTGACCACTTTAAAGAGAGGAGCTACTTGTCTTTAAAGTAGTGGGTCTGCTCTGTCCCCCAATGTAACATGTGATCTCTTTCTGACTCTATTCTGCTCTGAACCTCTTTCATGTGAGGGTGAAACTCTTTTATTCTGTAAACCTCTGAAACCCAACCCCATGTTTCTTAAAGCTGCTCTGAACCTCTCATGCTAAAGTCACAGTGTGTTGATAGTTGTTATTGGACCGTGTTGAGCACGCTGTGTTCTTGAAATAAAGCTTTGTTTTTTACAATATTCTACTCAAAACCTCTTTTCTTCTCATTGTTGAGTGCTATTTAAACTGCGCCCCCCCCCAAAAAAATTTCACCAGCCGCCACTGTACATGGTTCCATCATAGCATTGATGTTACACTATGAGGCCGTTAGTCTCTGACCAGATGATCCACAGTTCATCAGGATGAGCAGCTGGAGAGTTACACAACTTTACAGACTGAAACATTTCACTTCTGGCATCGTTTTATTTGTTAAGCCGGTCGGTCTCTAAGCTCCGCCTCTTCTCTCGCTGTGAGCTGCGCAGCGCAGTGTGCGCAGACAGCTCGACACGGAGCAGCGCGTGCGCTCTGATCGCTCTCTTAATGAAGTATCGATACTTAAAATATGCTAAATCACATCGTGTTTAACGTACGGGTACTTTGTTAGCATCGCTACACCGTGCAGCGGGACAGCAGCAAATGTAGCGGGCTAACATTCAAGCTAACCTAACTTCCCAAACGCTGTCGACATCTGAACGCTGATTGGCCGAGACACGTCCATCAAAGATGTTTTATTGCGAAGAGCACCACTCCACACTTTTCTCCGCGTCTCACTGCAATCTCAACAGCAGCGGGCCAGGTGACCCCCCCCCGCCCCCCCCCCCCCCAAAAAAACAAAAACTCTTCGGATCTCCGCGATTCACGTGGATGACCTATTTTGAGTTCAAAACGGTGAATTTCACCGAAAGGTGACAAGTTTGCAGGTATGGTGTATGTGGATATGTGTGTGTATGTGTGTGTATGAGTGTGTATGTGTGTGTATGTGTGTGTGTATGTGTGTATGTGTGTGTGTATGTATGTGTGTGTGTATACACTACCGTTCAAAAGTTTGGGATCACCCAGACAATTTCGTGTTTTCCATGAAAACTCACACTTTTATTTATCAAATGAGTTGCAAAATGTATAGAAAATATAGTCAAGACATTGACAAGGTTAGAAATAATGATTTGTATTTGAAGTATTAATTTTTTTCTTCAAACTTTGCTTTCGTCAAAGAATGCTCCTTTTGCAGCAATTACAGCATTGCAGACCTTTGTCATTCTAGCTGTTAATTTGTTGAGGTAATCTGTTGAAATGTCACCCCACGCTTCCTGAAGCACCTCCACTAGTTGGATTGGCTTGATGGGCACTTCTTGAGGACCATACGGTCAAGCTGCTCCCACAACAGCTCAATGGTTGAGATCTGGTGACTGGCCACTCCATTACAGACAGCAGCTGCCTGCTTCTTCCCTCAATAGTTCTTCACAATGTGGAGGTGTGCTTTGGGTCATTGTCCTGTTGGAGGAGGACATTGGCTCCAATCAAGCGCTGCCCACAGGGTATGGCATGGCGTTGCAAAATGGAGTGATAGCCTTCCTTATTTAAAATCCCTTTACCTGGTACAAATCTCCCACTTTCCCAGCACCAAAGCAGCCCCAGACCATCACATGACCTCCACCATGCTTGACAGATGGTGTCAGGCACTCTTCCAGCATCTTTTCACCTGTTCTGCGTCTCACAAATGTTCTTCTGTGTGATCCAAACACCTCAAACTTGGATTCATCTGTCCAGAACACCTTTTTCCAATCTTCCTCTGTCCAATGCCTGTGTTCTTTTGCCCATACCAATCTTTTCTTTTGATTGGCCAGTCTCAGATATGGCTTTTTCTTTGCCACTCTGCCTAGAAGGCCAGCATCCCGGAGTCGCCTCTTCACTGTCGATGTTGACACTGGCGTTTTGCGGGTACCATTTAAAGAAGCTGCCAGTTGAGGACCTGTGAGGCGTCTATTTCTCAAACTAGAGACTCTAATGTACTTGTCTTCTTGCTGAGTTGTGCACCGGGGCCTCCCACTTCTCTTTCTGCTCTGGTTAGAGCCCGTTTGTGCTGTTCTCTGAAGGGAGTAGTACACACCGCTGGAGGACATTTTCACTTTCTTTGCAATTTCTCGCCTGGAATAGCCTTAATTTCTAAGATCAAGAATAAACTGGCGAGTTTCACATGAAAGTTCTTTTTTTCTGGCCATTTTGAGAGTCTTATCGAACCCACAAATGTGATGCTCCAGATAATCAACTAGCTCAAAGGAAGGCCAGTTTTATAGCTTCTCTCATCAGCAAAACAGTTTTCAGCTGTGCTAACATAATTGCACAAGGGTTTTCAAGGGTTTTCTAATCATCCATTAGTCTTCTAAGGCGATTAGCAAACACAATGTACCATTAGAACACTGGAGTGATAGTTGATGGAAATGGGCCTCTATACACCTCTGGAGATATTTCATTAGAAACCAGACACTTCCACCTAGAATAGTCATTTACCACATTAACAATGTATAGAGTGTATTTCTGATTGATTTAATGTTATCTTCATTGAAAAAAACAATGCTTTTCCTTGAAAAATAAGGAAATTTCTAAGTGATCCCAAACTTTTGAACGGTAGTGTATGTGTATGTATGTGTGTGTATGTGTATGTATGTGTGTGAATGTGTATGTATGTGTATGTATGTGTATGTATGTGTGTGTATGTGTGTGTGTGTGTGTATGTGTGTATGTATATGTATGTGTATGTATGTGTATGTATGTGTATGTATGTATGTATGTGTATGTATGTGTATGTGTGTGTGTGTGTATGTATGTATGTGTGTATGTATGTGTGTGTGTGTGTGTGTGAATGTGTATGTATGTGTGTGTGTGTGAATGTGTATGTATGTGTATGTATGTGTGTGTATGTGTGTGTGTGTCCTGCACACCTGATGTTGGAGTCTTTGGGCTGCAGGTCCGTGACACAGATCCCTTTGTCGCACTGCTTCCCCACCAGGCTGTGCGCGTGCAGCTGGGGGTGGGGGGTCAGCGCCGTCACCAGCTGGACCACCACCCGGGCCGGGCCCTGGTAGTTACTGATCTGAAACACACGTCTCACACGTTCACACGTCACGCCGCTCGCTTAATGATTCACTCGTTTTCTCAAAACTGTTTTACATAAAGGAAATCAGATGTCAGAACACCACTGTGTTCCTGTTTCTGTGTGTGTGTGTGTGTATGTGTGTGTATATATGTGTGTGTGTGTGTATGTGTGATGACCTAAAATGGCGCTGTGCCAACGGCTGCTTGCTTCAGTAGTGGCGTTTTGCTTTTATTTTATTGTCTTTTTTTGCACTTTTCCTCTCTTTTTCTTTTTCTTTTTCTTTTCTTTCACGTTTGTCTTAGTTACGGTCGGACACTGGACCATAACTACTTTTTTCGATAATTCTACTGTGGCTTTTGTTCACTTTGTCGTGAGTATCGGAGAGCCACAGCAAAACAATGACGGGTCCGTCGTCTACTCGCGTGCTCAGCTGATCGCGCTGTGCAGGCCGCAGCTTCTGCCTGGAGAAAGACCTGTGATCCCGCTGGAGCTACGGAGAAGGGCTCGCGGCTGCAGATCGGGTGTCAAGCGGAGGGCTAAAACGAGGAGATACAAACCCTCGGTACCGTCGATCATAACGGGGAACGTGAGGTCTTTGGCGAATAAGACGGATGAGCTCGGCGCGCTGGTAATGACCGAGAGGATCTTCCGTGAGAGCAGTCTCTTGTGCTTCACTGAGACGTGGCTACACGCGGACTATCCGGATCACAGCGCGTCTTTGCCCGGCTTCAGGACTGTTCGGGCTGACAGAGACGCTACACAGAGCGGTAAGAAGAGGGGGGGCGGGATCGCTGTTTATGTGAATGAACGGTGGTGCCACCCGGACCATGTGTGCGTGAAGGAGCGCTTCTGTAGCCCGAACATTGAACTGTTGGCCGTGGGGATGCGCCCGTACTATTTGCCGAGGGAGTTCACGTCCGCCATTGTGGTTGTCGTGTGCGTGCCGCCATCAGCTGACGCTGAGGAAGCTGTGGACACCATCCACTCCACTGTGTCTGCTCTGCTGAATCATCAGCCTGGAGCATTCATGGCTATCACTGGTGACTTTAACCACACCACATTGGAAAAAGCTCTGCCAACCTTCCATCAATACATAGACTGCCCAACAAGGAACAATAAAACTCTGGACTTGCTGTATGCTAATACTAAGGTACGATACAGCGCCACTGCCCTTCCCCCCCTCGGCAGGTCTGATCATGACCTGGTCCGGCTGACACCCAGGTATGTTCCTCTGGTGAAGAGGCTGTGACCACCAGGACTGTGAGGAGGTGGTCTCTGGAGGCTAACGACGCTCTACAGGACTGCTTCGAGTCAACGGACTGGGATGTGCTGTGTGGACCGCACGGGGAGGACATCAACAGTATGACCGACTGCATCACGGAATACATCAAGTTCTGTGAACACACCACCATCCCATCACGGACTGTGCTGCTTCCCCAACAACAAGCCCTGGATCACCAGGGACCTGAAGGCGCTTCTTAACAAGAAGAAAGCTGCTTTCAGGTCTGGAGACAGGGATGAGCTGAGGAGAGTCCAGCGCAACCTGAAGGTGAAGCTCAGGGAGGGCAAGGACTCCTACAGGAGGAAGCTGGAGGCCAAACTCCAGCTGAACAACACAAGGGAGGTGTGGTCTGGCATGAAGCAGATAACTGGCTTCAAGGTGGGAGGGAGACAGCCAGGGGGCTCCCTGGAGAGGGCCAACCAGCTGAACTGTTTCTTCAATAGGTTCAGTTCACAGCCCTCTCCTGTCTCCTCCACACATCACACCTCCCAAACACCTCCTCCCCCTCTGTCCCCCCTGCTGAGCTGCACATCCACCGAGCCCTCGATAACAATGGGCTCCTCCCCCCTCCCCCCTCTCTCTGTGACGACTGACCAGGTGAGAAGACAGCTGGAGAAACTACACCAGCGCAGAGCTGAAGGTCCTGATGGCATCAGCCCCAGGGTCCTAAAGACCTGCCCACCCAGCTGTCTGGTGTCCTGCAGCACCTCTTCACCCTCAGCCTGAGGCAGGGGGAGGTCCCGGTGCTGTGGAAGACGTCGTGCCTGGTCCCCGTCCCAAAGAAGTCAACACCATCTGGCCTCAACGACTACCGACCGGTCGCCCTCACCTCCCATGTGATGAAGGTGCTGGAGAGGCTGGTCTTGGCCCACCTCCGGCCGCAGGTGAAATCGTCGTTGGACCCTCTGCAATTTGCTTCCCAGCCTCATGTGGGAGTGGACGACGCCATCATCTACCTGCTGCAACGAGCTCAGTCGCACCTGGATGGAACCGATGTCTCTGTGAGAGTCACTTTTGACTTCTCCAGTGCATTTAACACCATCCAGCCACTGCTGCTGAGTGAGAAGCTGCGGGTGGCCGGTGTGGACGCGTCCACCATCTCCTGGATCACTGACTACCTCACAGGCAGACCACAGTTTGTCAGAATGGGCCGTGTGCTGTCTGGAACGGTGGTCAGTGATGTTGGAGCCCCACAGGGAACTGTTCTGTCTCCCTTCCTCTTCACCCTGTACACCAGTGACTTCCAGTACAACACGGAGTCATGCCATCTGCAGAAGTACTCTGATGACTGCAGTGGTCGGGTGTATTAGGGATGGACGGGAGGAGGACAGGGCAGTGGGGAGTGACTTTGTGAAGTGGGCCGATGAGAACCACCTGCGGCTGAACGTGGCCAAGACCAGAGAGATGGTGGTGGACTTCAGGAGGAAGAGCTCCTCCCCCTCTGAGTGTCCTGGGAGTGGACGTGGACATGGTGGAGGAGTACAAGTACCTGGGCGTCTCCATCGACAGCCGACTGAACTGGAAGGCCAACATCAACGCTGTGTACAGGAAGGGGAGAAGTCGACTCTTTTTCCTGAGAAAGCTTCGATCCTTCAACGTGTGCAGCAAGATGCTGGAGTTATTCTACCAGTCGGTTGTCGCCAGTGTGCTGCACTTTGCCATTGTCTGCTGGGGGAGCAGCATCGGAGCCGGTGACACCAGCCGTCTCAACAAACTGGTTAGGAAGGCTGGCTCCATCATCGGCTGCCAGCTGGAGCACCTGGAACAGGTGGTGGAGAGGAGGTCGTTGAAGAAACTGGTGTCCATATTGGACAACCCGGACCACCCTCTCCACCCGGACCACCCTCTCCACCACCTCCTACAGAGACAGAGGAGTACTTTCTCCAGACGTCTCCTCACGCTCCGCTGCCACAAGGACAGATACAGGAGAACATTCCTGCCGACGGCTATGAGGCTCTACAACAGTTCACCTCTTGCCAGATCACCCTAACCCTTCTTATATTTTGTGTTTTTTTTAATTTAATTTTATTTTTTTATTCTTGTGTGTTGCTGCTACTGTCTCGACAAATTTCCCCTTGGGGATTAATAAAGTATATCTATATCTATCTATCTATCTATATGTGTGTGTGTGTATGTGTGTGTAGATGTGTGTGTGTATGTGTGTGTGTGTGTATGTATATGTGTGTATGTGTATATGTGTATGTGTGTGTGTGTGTATATGTGTGTGTGTGTATGTGTGTGTATGTGTGTATATGTGTGTGTGTGTGTGTGTGTATATGTGTATATTTGTGTGTGTATATGTGTGTATATATGTGTGTGTATATGTGTATGTGTGTGTGTATATATGTGTATGTGTATATATGTGTGTATGTGTGTGTATGTGTGTGCGCTCGTGTGTGTCTCCGCAGTAACGTTGCAAACTGCCGCGGTAAACAAACACCACTTCCTCTTCCCGGTACTGTCGGCCAATCGGATCGCTCCGTCACACAGACCCAGTTCCTAGAAACACGGCGAGTCGCTGCCGTTTCCTGGCGCCACGAAGGAAGCTCTAAAAACCTTCCGGTGGAACACAACCACCTTTATGTATGTTTATATATTATATACGTTATGCAGACATGTTCTCTCTCTTTGCCTCCGCAGGTCCTTTCCTGTAACTTGTGTTTTATTTTCACTTATTTTTAAAAGCCCTAAAAAGCTAAATAGTCCAAAATGTGAGCGTTGAATCTTCACCTGAAAGGGTTTTACTCAATAAAAAAGGCCGCAGGTGCGTCTCCTCGCCCGTCAGCGTGGGAGTCATCTTCCTCAGAGACACGTTGGTGAAGAGGTAAAGAAAAAGGTTTTATTCCCGTTTCCAGTGATGTCAAACTCTAAATAACAATCTGAGACATAACACACGCTTAGCTCGTTTACGCCTCACACAGGTGAGCTGATCCTGTGAAGTCTCGTTGTAGGTCCGACTCTATAAGTCCACTCAGCACCCAGACTGTATACGAGAAGTGGGCGTCGTTATGGTGATGTCACCCGTTGGTTTGAAGCTTCGAGCCGCCATCTTGGATTATGTTCGTTGTGAAAAACGTTCAAATGCAGCAGCCGCTAAAACGCTGCGTTCACGCGGCGATGGAAATATCCGTAACTACAACGGGCACTCGGTAGAGCGCATACCTTCGCATATAATAATAATAATAATCATTTATTTTATATAGCGCTTCTCAAGTCACCCAAAGTCACTTTACAGAGTCCAGAGTCCAGTAGTCATACACACACACAGTCGTCCCGGTGGTGGTAAGCTACATCAGGAGCCACAGCTGCCCTGGGGCAGACTGACGGAAGCGTGGCAGCCAATCAGCGCCTACGGACCCTCCACCAATCAGCGCCTACGGCCCCTCCACCAATCAGCGCCTACGGCCCCTCCCCCACCACCAACACTCATTCACATCCATACGAACCGGGGTGAGGCTGCGGTGCATGTCTTATGATGGTGGGGGAAACCGGAGGACCCGGAGTAAAGCCACGAGGAGAACATGAGGAGAACAAGAGGAGCGCAGGCACGAGGAGAACATGAGGAGACCACGAGGAGAACAAGAGGAGAACACGAGGAGAACATGCTCCACACAGAAAGGACCTGGAACCACCGGAACGACCGGGATTCGAACCCAGGGCCTTCTTGCTGTGAGGCGACAGTGCTAACCACTGAGCCACCGTGCTGCCCACAAGATTGGGCATTGAATTATGAACATTTTGGCATTATTTGCATGCCAATTGGATAAAAATTGGCCGCGCTATGGTAAAAAGAAGATTTTGACCTTTTCATGGCCTTGACCTTGACCTTTGACCCGATCGATCCCAAAATCTATTCAAATGGTCCCCGGATAATAACCAATCATCCCACCAAATTTCATGCGATTCGGTTTAATACTTTTTGAGTTATGCGAGTAAAACGCATACAAATAAATAAATACACGGCGATCAAAACATAACCTTCCGCATTTTCAATGTGAAGGTAAAAATGAGTTCACGACCGGGAAAAATTATAATAGCGGACGACAGCAAATAATGTGTTTAAATTAAACTGCGTAACAATGAAGGGCTCACGTTAGCGTGCAACGCGGATACATGAGCAGCTAACGGTTTATTTTAGCGGAACAAGTCGCCGTTTGTTCAGGTGCACTTTGAATAACGTAGTTAATCAATAACAGAGTGAAAGTCTCTTCAGCTATGAAACGCGTGAGGACAGAACGGCGTGGTGTGTTTCTGGGCTCGGATCCGACACCTCGCCACGTTTCACCTGAGATGAGGCTCAACGCCTTCCTGTGGTGACGCAACGCCACTTCCTTGTAATTACACGAGGGCATCAGGGGAGGAAATTCCCAACAGACATGAAACAGCAGATGTGTCTCAGAGAGCAAGAGTGAGAGTGTGTGCGTCAGAGTGTGTGTGTGAGTGTGTGAAAACCTGGGCAAGTCCAGACCAGCAGAAGAGTCTAAAACCCCCAAAACTCAATTTGCTTCTTTGACTTCCAGCTATAGAACTAAAACATGCTGCACACATCTCTACATTTTAATTAAATTGTATTTAATATAAATATGTCATATTAGAAAATAAATAAAATTATATAAATATATACAATTATATCTATATATAATATTTGTATACAAGTATATATATATAATTATTGCATTATTTTCATTTATTATGAAGAAAGCTATGCAGCATGTCATGCAGAAGAGAGCGGGTCACCGTCAGGCTGGTAACATTTGATAATCTTTAAATGATTAATAAAGTTTTACCGCAGCATCATTTTATTGCCTGAATATAATAATCATGTCCTCAGAGAGTGAACTGCACTGGTTTCTTAACTCTAAACACACCGTCATGTAAATATTGAGGCAGAATTCCGGTTTCTCTTCTTGGAAGCGTCATTAAATTTCATCTGACAAAAAAAAACCCTCAGTAAAGTCACCAATCGAGAATAAACACTTCCCTAAAGTCCCCACACACACACACACACACACAAATTACGAAATAATATGTTGCCAATTATAGATTCAAATATATTTATTTACTAATTTGAATTAACCAAGTCTTTTATTGTGAAATTTGTAAAGACCCAAACACAGAATTCAACATATAAGTCAATCAAAGGGAAGCACCACCACATATTTCTGATAAACACTTCCTCGTCATCATCATCGTCATCATCCCACTGGAGGGGTTTCCCCGCTCTGCAGCTCAACACGCACACGACGCACAAACTGAAAACAAAGACACACACGAGACACAAAAGACTTCATCTCCAGTCAATAATAATGTCTTATATTTATATAGTGTTTAATAAAAGTGGTTCGAAATACTACCACACAAACAAAATCATTGGCATTTAAACAACATATATATATATATTGTTTAAATGCAGATATTTAATATATAATTATATAAATATAAAAAAGGATATATTTGTTCCTAATGTATATCATTTTTTAAAAATTATTTATATATAATACAAATATTTTTATATAATAATAAAAAAATATATAAATATATATCAATATATAATAATCATGTCCTCAGAAAGTGAACTTTCCTATATATGTTGATTAAATGCAGGTGGTTTTTTTCGTTAATTGAGTGACTGAACGTTTCATCATCATCCAGGTGAGCCGTGAACCCTTTAAATTACATTTCCAAATTATTTTTAAAAATGCTTTGAGGATATTTTTCACGTCTCAAAATGACAAATCTATGTTCGTAAATTTCTTTCAAAAAGAATCACCACAAATAATTGAAATCTAGAATTATGAGACGATGCAGCGGTTTGACGAGTGACATTTTTAATAGCTTAATTAACTTTAAATGATCAATGAATTGTTAAAAGTAATTCATCATGAAAGAAAATGACATTTTCAGCCTCTCGGAGATTAAAGATGTCCTGTGTTCTGGTTTTTATATCATATTGAACTCAATATCTGACCAAGTACAAATCATTTAAACACTAACTAACCTATTTTCTGGATCAAACGGTTGAAGCATTGATCTAGAAAACGAGCTGCCGATTGATCGATAACGAACGCGACTCGTCGTCTGAACCTGGACTGACGTTGCTCTACCTGGACTGACGTTGCTCTACCTGGACTGACGTTTCTCTGGAGGTCTGCAGAGAGACGAGAGGCAGACAGGAATCTGGGGATTTCCCGTCTGGTTTTAGCTCCAAAACCGAAACATGAAATGAAACCCATACAGATTGTTTACAGTGGGAGGGGTTCTCAACATAAGGTCCAACAAACAGGGGGTCGTCAGATATGCACACGGGGGGTTTTGTTAAAGATTTGGTTGAAATAAAAATACTAAATCAAAGAGTTTAAGTATATCATTTATAAACGTTACAAAGGCGATTTTGCCGTCGCCATCTTGGAATACGACTATTTAGCAACCAGTGAACAGGAAGTGACCATATAAGGACTGAGGAGGAGAATGTGAAGACACCGTATACGTCTCTGGTGTCGACCTGTCAATCAGCTTGTAGCCCCGCCCCTAAAGCGGCCCCCGCTGTATGGTCTGTGTGACTCTAAATGACCATAATGTACTACACATGAAACATAGACTTCTATACAACCAGAGGAGCCGCCCCCTGGTGGTCAGGAGAGAGAATGAAGCTTTAACACATGAAGCGTAGACTTCTATACAACCAGAGGAGTCTCCCCCTGGTGGTCAGGAGAGAGAATGCAGCTTTAACACATGAAGCATATACTTCTATTCAACCAGAGGAGTGGCCCCCTGGTGGTCAGGAGGAGAGGAGTTACCTTGACGGCGGGGTAGGTCTTGCTGTTCTTCTCGCTGGAGGCTCCTGGCAGGCCCCCGTGGGATGGGCCTTCACAGCCGTACCTGAACCTGAAGCCTCGCTGGGAGACAAACGGACGGAACATTCATCAGCAGAACAAAGACAACACAGCTCTTGTTTTTTATTTTCTTTGTGCGCTTCAGTTTCAGTTTAACCCTCTGAAAGAATTAAAAACACATTTCTAAGAGAAAATAAAACCGGATGAGTCAATTAAAAAAAGGATATTAAGGCATCTTGAAAACTAAGAAGGTATTTATTGCCCATAAAGTAATGTCAGTTATTCTGAAAACGTTGTATGACTCGCCCTCTCTGCATTAACTCCCCCCAGGTGAGTCTCACCTGTTTGGGCTGCTCCACGATCTGCAGGAATGGTCCGTCCACTGAAACCACACGGAACTAGAATCAGGAACAGTTTACACAGACATCTATTCATGTTTACAAAGTATCAACAGATTAGTGTGTTAACAGCTGTAATCTGTAAATGAACAAATCGGTCCTTGTATTATTTGTTAAGCTTTGATTTTAATGAAAACATTTTAAATAAATAACCTTATATAATGTAAAAGTACATTTAAAACCTACAGTCATTCAGACGTTTGATTAATTGGTATATGGTAGTATATTGTAGAATGTGGCACTATATGGTAGTATATGGTAGTTTATGGTGGTTTATAGCAGTTTATGGTGGTATATTAAATTACATTTATTTTGAAGAGCCCATTCTCACAAATTTGCCTCAGAGGGTTTTACAATCTGTACAGACATCCCTGTCCCAATATAATATATGGCTGTTTATGGTACTATATGGTAGTTTATTGTGGTTTATGGTAGTTTATGGTGGTATGATATGATATACCTTTATTTGTCCCAGTGGGGAAATTTCAAAAATCACAGCAGCGCATCAGAGCATTAATGAAAATAAATATAAAACTATATACTAAAAAAAAAACTAAATACTAAGACTAAATATGGTAGTTTATGGTGGTATATGGTAGTTTAAAGTGGTATATGGTAGTTTAAAGTGGTATATGGTAGTTTAAGGTGGTATATGGTAGTTTAAGGTGGTATATGGTAGTTTACGGTGGTATTGCTGCTGCCACTGATGAAGCATATGAACTGTACACACATGTATCAACACCTGTACGCCGCAACATTCGCACCCTCTGTCCCTCCTCCCTGTCCTCCTCTCTGGCCTCCTCTGTCCTATCTGCTCTCCCCTCAACTGACTGCTTCTCACTCATGCATCCTAACTCTGCCGCAGACACTCTCCTCTCTTCCCTGTCTTCATCTCTTGATTCTCTTTGTCCTTTTAAGACACGACCGGTTCGGAAATCCTCTCCGGCTCCGTGGTTGTCGGACTCGTGGCGCCGAGAGAGCCACCCTGCGGCGGAAAGAAAATGGCAAATCGAATGAAGCGGAAGACTTGCTCTTCTATCAATCTCTCCTCTCCTCCTTCTCTTCCTCTATCTCTGCAGCCAAAAGCTCGTTCTACCTGACCAAAATTCAGTCTTCCTTCTCTAACCCCAAAAAACTCTTATCTATCTTTTCCAACCTCCTTGATCCCCCCTGTCCCCCTCCTCCTTCCACCCTTTTGCCGAGCCACTTTGTCGACTACTTTACAAACAAGATAGACGACATACGCTCCTCCTTTACAAATCCATCTTCTATCACCTCACCAACACTAACTTCTTCATCCCTCTCTTTCCTCTTTCACCCCTTGTCTCCCAATCAAGTTCTTAGCTTGGTGACCTCCGCCCGACCGACCACCTGCGCCCTTGACCCCGTCCGTCTCCCATTCTCCAGGCTATTGCTCCTGACCTTCTGACCTTCCTCACCCATCTTATTAACAGCTCCCTCTCAACTGGCTGTTTCCCTAACTCTCTGAAGGAGGCGAGAGTCAACCCTCTCCTGAAGAAACCCACCTCGACCCGTCTGAAGTCAGCAACTACAGACCGGTCTCTCTTCTTCCTTTTCTCTCCAAAACTCTGGAGCGAGCTATCTTGAGCCAAGTGTCTTCCTATCTACACAGTAACAACCTTCTTGACCCTCACCAGTCTGGAGTCAAGGCCGGCCACTCGACAGAGACGGCCCTCCTTGCTGTCTCTGAGCAGCTTCACACTGCTAGAGCAGCCTCTCTCTCCTCTGTCCTTATCCTTCTAGACCTTTCTGCAGCATTTGACACCGTGAACCACCAGATCCTGATCTCTTCTCTTCAGGACCTGGGGATCTCAGGCACTGCACTCGCTCTTTTCTCTTCCTACCTTAAAGACCGCACCTACCGGGTAACTTGGAGAGGATCTGTGTCTGATCCTTGTCCTCTCACTACTGGGGTTCCTCAAGGCTCCATCCTGGGTCCCCTCCTCTTCTCTCTGTACACAAATTCTCTCGGCTCTGTCATTCGTTCGCATGGCTTCTCCTACCATAGCTATGCCGATGACACCCAACTGATCTTCTCGTTTCCACCGTCCGAAACACAGGTGGCGGCGCGAATCTCTGCCTGTCTGACTGACATCTCTCAGTGGATGTCTGCTCACCACCTGAAGATCAACCCTGACAAGACTGAGCTACTATTCCTTCCAGGGAAAGGCTCCCCCACCCACGACCTGACTACCACCTTCAACAGCTCTGTGTTGGCCCCTACCCTGACTGCCAGGAACCTCGGGGTGACACTCGACAGTCAACTCTCCCTGACGGCCAACATCGCTGTGACGACGCATTCCTGTAGGTCCATGCTGCACAACATCAGGAGAATACGTCCTCTTCTTACTCAGAAGGCGGCGCAGGTTCTGATCCAGGCTCTGATCATTTCACGCCTCGACTACTGCAACTCCCTCCTGGCTGGTCTACCCGCTAAGGCCATCCGACCTCTGCAGCTCATCCAGAATGCAGCAGCTCGACTGGTCTTCAGCCTCCCGAAATTCACCCACACCACTCCGCTCCTCCGCTCTCTCCACTGGTTACCGGTGGCTGCTCGCATCCGCTTCAAAACACTGGTCCTGGCGTACCGTGCTCTAGACGGATCGGGCCCCGTCTACATCCGGGATATGGTCACACCGCACACCCGCACGTTCGCTCCGCCGCAACAGCCAACCGACTTGTGACTCCTGCACCTCGAGCTCATCACTCTACATCCAGACTGTTTGCTGTCCTGGCTCCTCAGTGGTGGAACGAGCTCCCCACTGACATCAGGACAGCAGAAAGTCTCTACATCTTCCGTCGGAGACTGAAAACACACCTTTTCCGACTATATCTGGATTAAAACACAGATTAGCACTTCAGTGGCACTTAGATAGCACTTACTTATGGTACTTTTGTAGTTCGACTATGTTGAGGAAATGTTACTTCCTGTATTCTTGTTGTTCTTAGTTTGTACTCTAGGTTGAAATGCACTTATTGTAAGTCGCTTTGGATAAAAGCGTCTGCTAAATGACATGTAATGTAATGTAAATGTAAAGTGGAGAAAGTTTCCCTCCTGATCTTTGCTTCAGTCAAACTCTCAGAACGAGGAAGTGAGAGCCGACGGGTCATGAAACTCTCCTCTCACTCGACTTCGCTGTCGTCACAACAGGAAGCACAGATCGCTTATCCACCTCCGCTGGTTTCTCCCAAACACGGATCATTTATTGCTTTAGTTGTTTTATGTGCAAAAACATTGACGTTAAAAATGTGATGTTGTTGAAAATTGTTTGTCACTTCAGGGGAATTAATGTTTTAGTAAAAGTATTAATAATGTTAATGTGTTCGGAGTAATGTCTGCTATGAGTTATGATTCAGCCAAACGTCAACCTGACTTCCTGTCTGTATTGACCTGCATTCACCTGCCTCCCTTTCCCCTCTCAGGTGAACATTTAGAAATCACCAACACTCAACAATAAAATGACAATTTTTTACCTGACAATGCTCTGAAAACGTTGTGATATGCGTCAGTCAGGCGTAACGGTTAACGATCGATCAAGTCAAAGTTTCACCAACAAATAAGTCACGCAACGTACTTTCTGACTTATTATTGACTGAATGCAGTAAATCATGTAGGAATGTGCACCTGTGAAACAGGTATTTAGTTAGGATTGTGATACCCGAGGAGGGTCCGACCAAACCACGTATTTAATGTGGAGCACCAGGTTTGAATTAAAGATAATACTAAATACACAGAAGCAGTTTGTTAAGTTGAAACCACAGTGTAAATAAAGTAAATAATGCACATTGGACCAGCAGGTAAATAAGAGGCATTAAGCCTCCTTTACAGCAGGTGTGAAGACGCTCACCTGTCTGCAGCGATGCATTCTGGGACATCACGGGGAAATGTGTAAAATCCCACACCTGATCCATTCCCATGTTGTCGAAGATCTGAGAAGAAGTCTGATGAAAACTCGATGTAGGAACATCAATATTTATAATATAATATCATCATATTTATGAAAGATGCCAACAACAATTAGCTTTTTTATTTATTTTCTTAATGAGTAGATTTTGTCGTTTAGTCCATAAAATAGTAAAGAAAAGATATATATATCTTGTTATAACACAATATTTCATTATTTGCCATTTTGCTGGAGGAGGTTCGGTGAGTTTACCTGGCTGGACGGATGAAGGTAACGGTCTTCTCCAGCCATGCTGTCTGCAGGTCAAAGGTCAAAACAATTACACCAAGAGTCACACAAAGTTAAGTTAACCAACGATGGTGACAATGATGTAAGCAAACAATATAAAACAAACCTGCATCACTCTTTATTTGATCATTTATTTATAACGTTAATAAAAACCTGACACTCTAAAACGATTCACATCGAAATACATATATTTCTCCATCGTTTTAAATGTTTTTATTTTGTAATAATAATGTAAATAATTGCGTAAAGTTTTAATTACAACACGTGTATTTATAAATGTGTATTCTCCTTGTTATAGTTAATAAAAAAACACCGTTGACACTTGTTGCTGTTGGGTTCACTGTGTGTGGACCGAGCTAGCTCGCCGGCTAAAGGTTAGCTAGCACTACCGGGACTGGTTTTTGTCCTTTCTCTCCCTTAAAGCGACGGTTTAGAATGAAAAAACGGTGATTACCGGTAAACACGTCAACAGCACCGACGGACCCGCACAGGCTGTCTGCCCGTTGGGCGTCGTGTTACCGAGAGGGGAGGCAAACCGCCACCTGCGCGAGCTAGCCGCGCGCGCCCCTCGCGGGTTTCCCCGAAGGCGGAGAACAAGGAACTCCGTCCAGAAACCTGCCGGTTGAACGGTTCTCTCTCTTTTTCACACACTAAACTTCAACGGAATATATAATAGTATTGTATATTCTGACTCGGGCGGATCCGGACATGTTTTCGGCACGTTTAAAACATTTTAAAAGTGTCATCTTCACGCCGTGTTTTCCTACTAAAAAGTAAACGGTGGACCGCGCGGTGTTGTACTGGCGAACTCTTGCGGCAACTGCGACTACCGGAGGATTTCCACGTTAGATACACACACGCCGAACTCAACCGGGTGTCGTTCACGGTTATAAAACCGTACCTTAGCAGCAGGCGCGAGACATACGCGCGTGTAGCCGTCAATAAGTTAAACCGTAAAGTTCCCATTTTTTAACGCGCAGTCTGGCCGCGACGCGCGAGCGAAGTTACCTGGTTGACAAGGAAGTGTGTCGCGAGAGTAACAAAGCAACGCGTCACGGTGGATTTATGGTAATTAATGCGACCACACAGTGAACGAGTTAGTTAGTCTTGACTATAAAGGGTTAGTTAACGCGTTCTCACCTAGTTAACTCAGGTGACCAGTCGGGTTCACTTTGGCTCGCGCAGAACCAGTAGATCCATTTACTGCAACAGGGGTTTAATTGGGGTGCGTCGTGACGCGCCGCGACGACGTCATGACGGTTAGACGAAAAAAGAAGAAGAAAAATAACTTTTAATCACGAATAAATCCGATGTTTGACCCCGGTGCGCGCGCCGCTGCACTGCGCGTTGTAGTTAGTTGAAGTTGTTCATAAAGTTGATTTCGTTCCCCCGCTGGAAATTCCCTGTGACGTAGCGAGAGAGGCGGGGAAACGCGAAGAGGTCTCACTCTGATGCCCGTTTCCGCCACTTTGAGGAAAGACAAGTCATTATGAGCTACTATAGATCGTAAATCAAAATCATGAGGTATCAAGTCATAATTATGAGATAGTATCTCATCATAATGTATACCATGATGTTTAGATTCTCTATTTTATTTTTTTAAATATTGGGCATTTTTCTTATTAGATACTTTGTCTTAGATCCTTTCTCTTTTATTTTTCTGTGTAATGTAAAAGCTGATTAAGTATTTAGAGAGATCATCATTTTAAAGATGATTACATTTCCAATAAAATGCAGTGCAGAGTGAGATCTCTGATTCGTCATAAACCATCTTTGGAGTTGTTGACCTTCTGCCCCCTGCTGGTCAAACCGGAAATTAAATCGGTAAATCTAACTGGATTAAAATTAATTTTTCTTTTAAAATTCAAATGTATCTTTTCTTTATCTATTTTAAAGTTTATTGTGTCTTTCATAATTTCCCTTTTTTGTTACAAAACACAATAATGTTGAACCAGTTCTACTAATAATATTTAATAATTAAATTCAAGAAATGAATGAAAGTTACACATATTTAATAAGACAATGACTCATTTGCATATTTAAACATAACATTTCCGAAAACTTGTAACATAAAAAAAAATGTAATGTGAGAAATGACCGTTTACATCTACGAGTTATTTTTATATTTTACTTATTTGAAGTTCAATAAACTTCCATAAACTGAGTCATTTGTGTCAAATGACTGTTTCCTCTCCGATTCATTCAGTTTAATTTAAATCGTTGAGCAAAACTTTAGTGTAGAAATAGTCATATTTAAAATATATATTTAAAACAATTTGAATAAAAATTATTGGATTTAAATACTGGCCTCAAAATATACTTAAAACAAACAAGTATTAAATAACCAGAATGACTCGTTATAACTACCTTATGTACACACATTTATATTAATACATGATTTATTCGTTAGTTGAATATTTTTTGTTTAAAAAGTAAAACAAGTAGAAGAATCAAGTAGAACATCAAAGATACTGAAGTACTTCAAACTTTCCTAAAGTACACGTTAAATCAGAAAACACAAAGTATTTTGTTCTCATGTTTTTCGTTTATTCTGATTAAACACGTCAGTACTTTTAACATATATGTGTACATTGTATACATGTGTGTACTACATGTGTGTACTACACTTGTGTACGACACACTCATCTTTATTACAACATTCATAATAACCTGAACGTTAATCTAACAGTTAGAGCAACTTTACAGTTAAAACTTAACAAAAATAAACATCTTATAATAATAATAATCTTATAATAATACATCTTATATATTTAATAGAACTTTTAAAACTGAAACTTTACAGCAAATAAAACATTTGAAAGAAATCTGGAGGCACACGAAAAAATCAAAGCACTGACGGTGTTAATGAGGCACGACGAAAACCTCCACCTGGAGAACTAACCTCCACCTGGAGGAGAACTAACCTCCACCTGGAGGAGGACACACCACCACCTGGAGGACACACCGCCACCTGGAGGAGAACTAACCTCCACCTGGAGGAGAACTAACCTCCACCTGGAGGACACACCGCCACCTGGAGGACTAACCGCCACCTGGAGAACTAACCGCCACCTGGAGAACTAACCGCCACCTGGAGAACTAACCGCCACCTGGAGGACACACCGCCACCTGGAGAACTAACCGCCACCTGGAGGACACACCGCCACCTGGAGAACTAACCGCCACCTGGAGAACTAACCGCCACCTGGAGGACACACCGCCACCTGGAGAACTAACCGCCACCTGGAGGACACACCGCCACCTGGAGAACTAACCGCCACCTGGAGGACACACCGCCACCTGGAGAACTAACCGCCACCTGGAGGACACACCGCCACCTGGAGGAGAACTAACCGCCACCTGGAGGACACACCGCCACCTGGAGGACACACCGCCACCTGGAGGAGAACTAACCGCCACCTGGAGGACACACCGCCACCTGGAGGAGAACTAACCGCCACCTGGAGGACACACCGCCACCTGGAGGAGAACTAACCGCCACCTGGAGGACACACCGCCACCTGGAGGAGAACTAACCGCCACCTGGAGGACACACCGCCACCTGGAGGAGAACTAACCTCCACCTGGAGGACACACCGCCACCTGGAGAACTAACCTCCACCTGGAGGACACACCGCCACCTGGAGGACACACCGCCACCTGGAGGAGAACTAACCGCCACCTGGAGGACACACCGCCACCTGGAGAACTAACCTCCACCTGGAGGAGAACTAACCGCCACCTGGAGGAGAACTAACCTCCACCAGGATTTTTAAAGCTTAGATTCATACTCTTGTAAATCTCATATTTTCTTGAAAATCTCAATCAAATTCAACTTGCAGAGGAGAAAGAACTTTGCATGGAAAAGCAAGTGGTGCGTTCAAGGACACTGAGATTTTACAGTTTACGGTAATATTTCTGATGCCAAATGGAAGTTAATTCACATTTACATGCGGCTCGACTCACGGAGAAATTTAGATAAGAAGACAAAAGAAAGATTTTTGGAATCAAAATCTTTTGTTCGTCAGTTTCAAGAATTTGCAAGTTTCATTTTTTAAACATTAAAATGAAGTGAAATCAACGACTTTTGAGCAGGAAGTAAATAAAATAAAAGAATCTAGAACAATCAGAAGACGAAGAGCGAGACGAAGAATAACGGTTTAAAACATGTAAAACCAGAAGATCGTTACCAGCGACTCAAACCGATGAAACACGTCATGCGTGTGCTGAAACACGCTACCGGCGTGTGCACCGTGTACAGTACTCATGTCAGCACACGCTAGTACACGCTAGTACACGCTAGTACACGCTAGTACACGCAGGACTGACATGCAGCTCAGCCCTCAGCCAATGAGAAGTCACCGTTAGAGCATCGGCTTCACGTCAGAGACAGAAACTCAGACGTATAAAAGACGATAAATGAGATTTAAAATCACACGAAACGCCGGAAACGACTTTCAGAAACGAAACACAGAATTTAAACGTTTTATTTTAGCACCAAAATAAAATCAGTTAGTTTAAAAAAGAAAGAATCCAAAGTCCAGAGATGAAATACAGCGTTGGCTTCATGGAGAGTCAAGTGTTCCTTTCTTTACGCTTCTTTACACTTCTTTAACTTTCTTTACACTTCTTTAACTTTCTTTATGCTTCTTTAACTTTCTTAACACTTCTTTACGTTTCTTTACGCTTCTTTACCTTTCTTTACGTTTCTTTACACTCCTTTAACTTTCTTTACGTTTCTTTACGCTTCTTTAACTTTCTTTCGCTTTCTTTACGTTTCTTTACGCTTCTTAACGCTTCTTTAACTTTCTTTAGCTTTCTTTACGTTTTTTTACGCTCCTTTAACTTTCTTTAGTTTATTTACGCTTCTTTACGTTTCTTTACGGGAATGTGGTTCTTCTGTCTTTGTGATGAAATGTTTAAAAGTCTAATTTAAAACATAATTATTGTAGATCTTCTTGTTGTTCTTTATTTTAAATACCGAGGTGAACAATATAATTAAATCCCCTTATTGGAAATGACCGTAAATAACTTTTTTTAATGTTCAATGGCGAATTAAGAATATACACTTTTATTAATCCCCAAGGATCAAGCTAACATGCTAACAAGCTAACAAGCTAACACACTAACTAGCTAACCAAGCTATATGTCTGGTTATGTTTAGCTAGTAATGCAGCTAATTATCTGGCTAGCTAACGATGCTACCTGACCTCAAAGGGACACATTTTAGTAACGTATACCTTTTGATTTACAGTGTTTATTCACCCATAACAATTAATTGGGTTTTGTTTTGCTAACCGGCTAAAAAGATTTGTTTGTCTTCGCGTACTTTAATCTCAATGGCACAACATTTTAAACATTATTATATTATATATAAGTTTGCACAGTTTCTACCTGAAAGACACAAAGATTCTAGAAGGTGTGAAGCAGCCGGCGTTTAAAAAATATCTATAATTCAGATAATTTGTTTTTAGAAGTTAACCGTTAACCTCTCGTGCAAAAAAAGTTACAAGTTTAAATCTTGTGCGACGGTATTATCGTAACACGCAAATATATTTTGAGGCAAAATAAAACTTGGGGACGAACTATCGGTTCATAAATCATAATATTTACAGCTGAAATACAAACTCTGCTTCAGGCTTTACAGTTTATCTTTGACTCCAGTTACACTTAGTGGTTTCTGAGATGTCTTGTTTCCTGCTCAGAAGAAGAAGAAGAAGAAGAAGAAGAAGAAGTTTAGATATAAACATAATGTGTTTGCGGCTTCTTAGCGAAGCGGCCGGTCTTCAGGAGTTCTCCCGTTTCTTCATATTCTCTCCTGACAACATGATCGAGGTTATAATCTCTCTGTAGCTGCACATTATTCTTCACAACTAAAGTTATTACAATTAAATTACCTGACGCTGAGTCTACTGCTACATATACAGAAATCTACTTCTGTTAAATACTTTTATAGATTTACTTTGTTTAAACTCTGAAGCTTATTCGTACTGAGGAATCGTCTCTCTCTATGCAGAACTCATATTTTTAAAATCTGCAAATTACTTGTTATTCTTGCCTTTTTTTTTTTATTCAGTTGCTGAAAATTAGCCGTGTGAACTCTTTCGGTGATCAGTGCCTGGTCAGCCGGATGGAAATGAGATCCAGGACGTTAAACCTCCTTCAGTCCCTCAGAGGGAGCTCACAGAAACAAAATGGCCTCCCAGATAGCAGCAAGGGGTGAAGGGCAGGATGTTGACTCTCAGGCGGGTCGGTCAGTGTCCTCCGTCTCTGGAGGACGGACTCTCAGAGCGACCGTCCCTCGAGGACTTCTTCTGCTTCTGCTTCGACTTCCTCAGCATCCGGACCTGGAGACACAGAGGAGTAAACATGAGTACAGATACACTACAAGGATACACACCAAACTACAAGGATGCACACTAAACTACAAGGATACACACCAAACTACAGATAGACTACAAGGATACACACCAAACTACAAGGATACACACCAAACTACAAGGATACACACCAAACTACAGATAGACTACAAGGATACACACCAAACTACAAGGATACACACTAAACTACAAGGATACACACCAAACTACAGATACACTACAAGGATACACACCAAACTACAAGGATACACACTAAACTACAAGGATACACACCAAACTACAGATAGACTACAAGGATACACACCAAACTAGAAGGATATACACCAAACTACAAGGATACACAATAAACTACAGATAAACTACAAGGATACACAATAAACTATAGATACACTACAAGGATACACACTAAACTACAGATAAGCAAGGACTAAAGATGCAAGACAACAGACAAACTACGGTGGCCTTGGGGGTCAAACCTTCGGTCCGGCGGCGGAGATGATGATCTGACCCGGCGGCTGGATCCACGGCTCCCCGTCCACCTGGACCGGGATGGGCTTGCTCACCGTCAGCCTGACGTAGTTCCCTTGAGCAATGCGAATCCCTGAGCGCAGGCCGCTCTGCACCTGGCCCTGCACACGCACACACACACACACACACACGGTTGAAAGCTCTGGAAACAGGAAGTGGACCTCGGCCTCGAGCGGCGTGACGTTTCTCACCATATGGACGACGCCGGTGACGCCGACCACCTCCAGCAGGCCGTCGTCGATTCTGGGTTTCCCGTGGCGAACATCGACCTCTGACCCCCAGAGGTCAGCACCAGAACCCCAACTACACACACACACACACACACACACAGGTGAGAGTGGGTTCCCGTCGCCCAGGTGAGGCGTGAGGGGCGTGTCCTACCTGGGGATGTTGAGGAAGATGAGGCCCTCGATGTGCGGCAGCGGGACGTCCTGCGCGTCCACCTGCAGCCGCAGCTCCTTGTGCAGGCTGCGGCTGCAGCTGATCTTCTGCAGGCCCACCTTCACGTACACGCCCTTGTTGTGGAACCTGTGGACCGTTTAACATGTTGAAAGTTGCTGTTGTTGTTGTTTTGTTGCTGTTGTTGTTGTTTTACCTGCTGGTGAATTTATCGGGGTCGTCCTCTCTCGCCTGGTGGAAGTCCAGGCTGACCTCGGCGTCGATGCCCAGACCGAAGTAGTTGTTCATCTGCACGATCTGAGACAAAAAGACACGTTTAGGCCTGAGAATTATTATTATGAGTAAATACTATGAAATCATTATGAGAATTATTAATATTATCTGACCACCCGTAGTAACTGGTTTCACAATATTATTATTATCATTAGTATTATCAATATTATTATCATTTTTAATATTGTTATCATTATTGTTATTAGTATTTTTTTAATTATCATTATTGTGAATAATATTATCATCAATATTATTGTTATCATTATTATTATTTGTAATATTATTAATAGTATTAATATTATTGTGATTATTATTTCTATCATTATTATTATTATTATCATAATTATTGTTAATATTATTAATATTATTGTTATCATTATTGTTAATATTATTAATATTGTTGTTATAATTATTGTTAATATTATTAATATTGTTGTTATCATTGTCGTCATCATTTGAACAAAATTGTAAATTTCCTTTTCAGTTATTAGATCTATAATAAAGTATTTATTTATAAGTTACTACGATTGAGAAGTTAACAGGGAGAACGGATCAGGACCGCTAGTCCTGACGGTCCCGCAGGACCCGGATCTGGAGCTGGACCCGACCTTGGGGGGCTCCAGGAAGCCGTTGTCCTTGCCGTCCCCGGAGAGGTCTTGGTGGTCCAGCAGGATGGTCCACCGGTCCATCAGGACCTGGTCCGCCTCGTCCACAGAGACCAGGATGTGGTGGGGGTCCTCGCCGCTGAACCCCGCCCCCCAACGCAGGACCCGAGCCAAGTCGTTCCCTGCGGAGAACGAGACAGACTTTAGGACCCCGCGGACGCCGCGTCTGAACCTCGGCAGCGGCGGGCGCACCTGTTCCCAGCGGCACGATGCCGATGGGCGGCTCCCGGCACACCAGCTTGTGGCGGACGGCCTCCAGCACGCCGAGCACCCAGCCCACCGTGCCGTCGCCGCCGCACACCAGCATCCGGAACCGGGGAACCTCCCGGAACGTGTGGAGGCTGCAGGGAGAGGCGTTCAGGAAAATCAGACATCACAGTTATCAAGGCCTGCAGAGGGAACCTTTCAAAAAGTCACCAGAGAATAACCGTGTGACCACAACACCAGAGGTCAAAGGTCATGGCTGCAGAGGCCAGTCCAAGGAAAGTATCGTTGCCCGTAATTTACATTCAAATGCGAGAGACTGTTTTTGTTGCTCTTTATGTAGACAGTCGCCATCTTGGATTACGGCCGTCGCCATCTTGGATTACGGCCGTCGCCATCTTGGATTACGGCCGTCGCAATGTTTTTGTTGTTGTTTTATTGGAGTTTGTCAACGCATTTTAATTACAGGTGCAATATAAATAAAGTAATTAATTGACCTTTACATACGTAGAATAAGGATTTACGGTGTAAGAATGTTTCCCCTGTTGACATTGTATTTCTCATGACGCAATGCATCCTGGGACATGTAGGCCTTCACCATCAGACAGACAGATTTAAAAAGTGGCCAGTTTTCTCTTTAAAAAGTTCAAAAAAGATCCATCAATAAAATATAAACCCCTCCGGCCTGAACGCCCCGTGAACATCGAGGGGTCACGTGACTCTCCCGGTCCGGGGTGCGTTGGTTTCGCTCACCCGGCCAGCGGGCCCCCGTTGGAGATGTCAAAGACCTGGTGGGGGTTCAGCAGCTTCCTGAAGCTGTAGAGGAGCTCCCGGCCCTTCATGCCGCCGCTCCTCGGGTTCACGAACACCAGCAGGGGGCAGACGTCGGCTCCCAGAGAGGCGTGCTGACGACAACAACAACAACAACAACCCGCGTGTCAACAGAGTGTTTCTCATTCACTGTGTGAGATCACCTGGAGGACTTTAAATCTAAACATTCTCACCGTGATCTCTGGGATGACGAGCGAGGTGAGCGTCCGGCCGCCGGCCGCCGTGTCTTTGGCCAACATGTAGATCCGCTCGGCTTCAGAGAAACACGACACCTGCAGCGCCACCGCACCTGAGGGCGGCCATGACATCACTTCTTATTATAATCATGATTACATCACTTCTTATTATAATCATGATTACATCACTTCATATTATAAATCACTTCACCACTTTTTTTACAAATTATTCAAATCAAGGATAAAGAAAGTTGACATTTTTTCTGAGACATTTGTAGTTTTTTAAGAGAAGCAGATCCGACAACGAGATCCAAGAACACGAGAAGACGCTAGAATACGATAATACAATACGTTACTATACGATAATACGATCCGATAAGATCCGATAATACGCTACTATACAATAATATGATACGATAAGATACAATAACCTACGATAAGATACAATAAGCTACGATAAGATACAATAACCTACGATAAGATACAATAAGCTACGATAAGATACGATAAGCTCGATAAGATGCGATAACCTACGATAAGATACAATAACCTACGATAAGATACAATAAGCTACGATAAGATATAATAAGATTAAATAAGCTATGATAAGATACAATAAGATACAATAAGCTACGATAAGATACGTTAACCTACGATAAGATACAATAAGCTACGATAAGATACAATAAGATACAATAAGCTACGATAAGATACAATAAGATACGATAAGATACAACAAGATACAATAAGATACAATAAGATGCAATAAGCTACGATAAGATGCAATAAGATACAATAAGATGCAATAAACTACGATAAGATGCAATAAGCTACGATAAGATGCAATAAGCTACGATAAGATACAATAAGATACGATAAGATACAATAAGATACAATAAGCTACGATAAGATATAATACGATAATACGCTCCTATCTGTTAATACGATACAATAAGATAGAACTTTGCTTATCACGAACAAAATGATTGAGCCAGAGTTTGATGGGAGATCACAACAGAAAGAATAACAACAAAACAACAATAGCAACTGTTACTGTGTGAAAGAAGTCACACCAGTGCAGAAAACAATCACAGTAAGAGTTAATAATTTATAAATATCTTAAGAAAATCAACTATTACTATCAGAGCCTAATGGAGACTACGATATTAAGTACTATTGAGCATTAACTTGAGAAGTAAACGTAATATTACATATTATGTATATTATGTATGTTATGTAACGATGACTCACCCTGAGTGCTGTAGACGTGGCTGACGGCCACCAGGTGACCTGCAGACACAGACACAGGAAGTGAGGAGCGCTCAGGTAAAGGTGCGTGACATCATTGGCGGCGGTGACTCACTCTTGATGGACAGCTGGTCCTGGATCAGCTCCACGTACTGGTCTTTAGTCAGCAGGGGGGTCAGACCGCCCAGCAGCAGGCCCACCTGCACCGCCCGCTTCCTGTCCTCCACCAGGTAGAAGCGGGTCTGGTTCATCTGACACACGGACACCTGGGGGCGGGCAATCAATCAACAAATCAATCAACCAATCAATCAACTAATCAATCAACCAATCAATCTCCTCCTGCAGGAATCCAGTGTGTTGAATGTCCTCCTCCTCCTCCTCCTCCTACCTTTCTGATCTCCTGCAGCTTGTCCTGAATCTTCTCCTGAGGAGTCAGCGTCTGTCTCTGGACTGGAAGACAGAACATTACAAATTAAAATAAAAATAAAAAAGAATTTAAATGTAAAAATGTAAATTAAAAAATGTAAATGTCACATTTTTACTTGCATCTAAATACAAAAAATATTTCGAATTTCTTTATTTAAAAAATATTTTTTTATTTAAAACATTTTATTTAAAAACATTTTAAACATTTTTAGTTTAAAAAGAAAAATCGAAAAATCGAATATTACAATTTCATAATTTAAATCCAAAATTAAAAATAGAATGTAAAATGTGAAATGAACTCATGTATTGCTGAGGTCACCTTGCTTATTGCTCATGTAGATCTCCACGAGGCTGAAGCTGGACGCGTCTTCATCCTAAAACATCAGGAGTTGCATCATATTTACATGGAAAGTGATTTCATAACAATTTGTTTTTGTGCTTTATTTATTGTTTCAAGTCTGAGGCTGCAAATTAGAGAAAATACTAATAAATTACAATAATTCCCCAAAAATGTTTAACGCTGACAAAGTGAATCTAAAAAAATTCAATAAATGAAATGCGTGAAAAAATAAAATAAAAAAGATTTTTTTTTACTTAAGTAAATTAACAAATAAAAACTTAAAAACTTAAATAAATGAAAATGAAATAAATGAAATAAAATAAATAAAATAAATAAAATAAATAAAATAAATAAAATAAAATAAAATAAAATAAAATAAAATAAAATAAATAAATTAAATAAATAAATAAAACAATCCAGTTACCTGTCTGTGGAGCAGACTGAGGACCTCGCTGAGGACAGACGCCGCTGTGCTGGTCTTAGAGACGGAGACGGAGACGAAGGCTGCACCCGACCTGAAACACCCAGGAGAGACCATGAAGACCAGGAGAGACCATTAGACCAGGAGAGACCATTAGAACCAGGAGAGACCATTAAACCAGGTGAGACCATAAAGAACCTGGGGGGGACCCAGTCCGTCTGAGCCCAATGAGGGGGGGCGTGAAGTCTCACCTGGGCCGGCCCACGTACACCTTGATGACCTCGGCGTCTCGCGGTTTGGCCCTCAGTAGCCAGACGTCCCCTGCATCCTTCAGGGAGCCCCGGTTCAGGGTGTTGGGGCCCCGGTGGTCGTGGTCGCCGTTGCGGTTGAGGACGTCGTCGCTGTGGAGCCGCTGCACGCCGCCGAGCTCCAGCAGCTCAAAGTCCTGAGGATCATCGGGGAGGTAGAAGGCCCTCAGCGTCGCCTCCTGCAGGAGGACACCAGTACTGCAGCGTCAGGCCAGGACTCATCATAATAATAGTCATATTAATGACAATAATAATAATAACACATGTGTTATATATAGTTTCAGTACCTACCTTTTAAAGTGCTGTACATATTACATTTATTTCAATAAATTGTTATTAGGTATTTTGTTATCTGTGTTTTAGGCGCTCACCACCACTTCCTCGTTCTTTGTGGCTCGCATGATGGGAACCAATCGGAAGCAGCCGCGCTTCACAGAGTCATCACCATCAAACACCTTGAGGAGCTGTTTACCTGCAACACACACACACACACAGAGAGAGAGACACACACACACAGACATACACACACGATTTTAGAGACTCCCCTGAAGCAACAGGTGGACTGACTCTGGGGGTCTACCCTGAACCCACCTGCCTCTGGGGGTCTACCCTGAACCCACCTGCCTCTGGGGGTCTACCCTGAACCCACCTGACTCTGGGGGTCTACCCTGAACCCACCTGCCTCTGGGGGTCTACCCTGAACCCACCTGACTCTGGGGGTCGACCCTGAACCCACCTGACTCTGGAGCCGGTTGGACCTCTTTGGACGCAGCAGCCGCCTGATCGACATCATCAGAGTTATCTGAGAGAAACAAGAAGGTTTGGAACATACATTTAATTTAGTGTTTTACTTCCTCTCTGTTTTCATGTTTACCTCTTTTATTTTCATTGAAAAAGAAGTAATAAAACTATATATATATAAACATATACTGTATATATATTTATATATATATTAAATAAATAAATATATATAAATATATATATATACCAATACATATAAATATATATTTCTATGTATTTAAAAAAAGAAGTATACAAATATATATATTTTAAGAAATAAATATATAAATATATATATATATTTTAAGAAATATATATATACACACATATAATACAAACAAATACATATAAATATATTTACATTTATAAAAATAAATATATATCTAAATATATATAAAAATAAATTTTTTCTCGCCTCTGATGAAGAAGAGAAGCTGACAGGAAATGAGCTGAGAGGATGTGGTCTGTCTGTGTGTGTGTGTGTGTGTGTGTGTGTGTGTACCCAGGTCCTGGCCCCAGCCCTCCGTGATCCTGTAGTTGTGCATCTTGCTGAAGTTCCGGGAGTCGAGGCGGACGCAGGCCGGATGCAGCATCATGCCGCGCAGACGGCCCAGAATGCACTCTGGCGGCACGCTGAGGTAACACGCTGTGTGGCTCTGACCAAGAGACAGAAAGACAAAGACACAGAGACACAAAGACACAGAGACAAAGACACAAAGACACAGAGACACAAAGACACAAAGACACAGAGACAAAGACACAGAGACACAGAGAGACAAAGACACAGAGAGACAAAGACATAGAGACACAGAGAGACAAAGACACAGAGAGACAGAGACACAGAGAGACAAAGACACAGACACACAAAGACACAGAGACACAAAGACACAGAGAGACAAAGACACAAAGACACAGAGACACAGAGACAAAGACACAAAGACACAGAGACACAGAGAGACAAAAACACAAAGACACAGAGAGACAAAGACACAGAGACTTGTTTAGAGACACATTTACATATATTTAATTATACTTGTTGTATTTTGACACCATAAAAACAAACCAGGACTCCTGAAAAACTACCTGGTTCTGGTCTAGAGGTCTGTAGGTCTGTAGGTCTAGAGGTCTGTAGGTCTAGAGGTCTGTAGGTATAGAGGTCTGAAGGTCTAGAGGTCTGTAGATATACAGGTCTGTAGGTCTAGAGGTCTGTAGGTCTAGAGGTCTGTCGGTCTAGAGGTCTGTCGGTCTAGAGGTCTGTAGGTCTAGAGGTCTGTAGGTCTGTAGGTCTAGAGGTCTGTCGGTCTAGAGGTCTGTAGGTCTGTAGGTCTAGAGGTCTGAAGGTCTAGAGGTCTGTAGGTATAGAGGTCTGAAGGTCTAGAGGTCTGTAGGTATACAGGTCTGTAGGTCTAGAGGTCTGAAGGTCTAGAGGTCTGAAGGTCTAGAGGTCTGTAGGTCTAGAGGTCTGAAGGTATAGAGGTCTGTAGGTCGAGAGGTCTGTAGGTATAGAGGTCTGAATGTATAGAGGTCTGTAGGTCTAGAGGTCTGAAGGTATAGAGGTCTGTAGGTCTAGAGGTCTGTAGGTCTAGAGGTCTGAAGGTATAGAGGTCTGTATGTCTAGAGGTCTAGAGGTCTGAATGTATAGAGGTCTGTAGGTCTAGAGGTCTGAAGGTATAGAGGTCTGTAGGTCTAGAGGTCTGAAGGTATAGAGGTCTGTAGGTCTAGAGGTCTGTAGGTCTAGAGGTCTGAAGGTATAGAGGTCTGAAGGTATAGAGGTCTGTAGGTCTAGAGGTCTGTAGGTCTAGAGGTCTGAATGTATAGAGGTCTGTAGGTCTAGAGGTCTGTAGGTCTAGAGGTCTGAAGGTATAGAGGTATGTAGGTCTAGAGGTCTGCAGGTCTAGAGGTCTGTAGGTCTAGAGGTCTGTAGGTCTAGAGGTCTGTAGGTCTAGAGGTCTGAATGTATAGAGGTCTGTAGGTCTAGAGGTCTGTAGGTCTAGAGGTCTGCAGGTCTAGAGGTCTGTAGGTCTAGAGGTCTGTAGGTCTAGAGGTCTGCAGGTCTAGAGGTCTGAAGGTATAGAGGTCTGTAGGTCTAGAGGTCTGCAGGTCTAGAGGTCTGTAGGTCTAGAGGTCTGCAGGTCTAGAGGTCTGTAGGTCTAGAGGTCTGCAGGTCTAGAGGTCTGCAGGTCTAGAGGTCTCTAGGTCTAGAGGTCTGAATGTATAGAGGTCTGTAGGTCTAGAGGTCTGCAGGTCTAGAGGTCTGTAGGTCTAGAGGTCTGCAGGTCTAGAGGTCTGAAGGTATAGAGGTCTGTAGGTCTAGAGGTCTCTAGGTCTAGAGGTCTGAATGTATAGAGGTCTGTAGGTCTAGAGGTCTGCAGGTCTAGAGGTCTGTAGGTCTAGAGGTCTGTAGGTCTAGAGGTCTGCAGGTCTAGAGGTCTGTAGGTCTAGAGGTCTGCAGGTCTAGAGGTCTGTAGGTCTAGAGGTCTGAAGGTCTGTAGGTCTAGAGGTCTGAAGGTCTAGAGGTCTGCAGGTCTAGAGGTCTGCAGGTCTAGAGGTCTGTAGGTCTAGAGGTCTAGAGGTCTGCAGGTCTAGAGGTCTAGAGGTCTGCAGGTCTAGAGGTCTGCAGGTCTAGAGGTCTAGAGGTCTGCAGGTCTAGAGGTCTGCAGGTCTAGAGGTCTGTAGGTCTAGAGGTCTGCAGGTCTAGAGGTCTGTAGGTCTAGAGGTCTGAAGGTCTGTAGGTCTAGAGGTCTGAAGGTCTAGAGGTCTGCAGGTCTAGAGGTCTGCAGGTCTAGAGGTCTGTAGGTCTAGAGGTCTAGAGGTCTGCAGGTCTAGAGGTCTAGAGGTCTGCAGGTCTAGAGGTCTGCAGGTCTAGAGGTCTGCAGGTCTAGAGGTCTAGAGGTCTGCAGGTCTAGAGGTCTTCAGGTCTAGAGGTCTGCAGGTCTAGAGGTCTGCAGGTCTAGAGGTCTTCAGGTCTAGAGGTCTAGAGGTCTGCAGGTCTAGAGGTCTAGAGGTCTGCAGGTCTAGAGGTCTAGAGGTCTGCAGGTCTAGAGGTCTAGAGGTCTGCAGGTCTAGAGGTCTAGAGGTCTACAGGTCTGCAGGTCTAGAGGTCAAGAGGTCTACAGGTCTAGAGGTCTAGAGGTCTGCAGATCTAGAGGTCTGCTGGTCTGCAGGTCTAGAGGTCAAGAGGTCTAGAGGTCTGCTGGTCTGTAGGTCTAGAGGTCTGCAGATCTAGAGGTCTAGAGGTCTAGAGGTCTGCTGGTCTGCAGGTCTAGAGGTCAAGAGGTCTAGAGGTCTGCTGGTCTGTAGGTCTAGAGGTCTGCAGGTCTGTAGGTCTAGAGGTCTGCAGGTCTAGAGGTCTAGAGGTCTGCTGGTCTACAGGTCTACAGGTCAAGAGGTCTAGAGGTCTGCTGGTCTGTAGGTCTAGAGGTCTGCAGGTCTACAGGTCTGGTTTAATGCGGTTCTGCCGGTCCTCACCGTGACGCCGCACCACTCGCACCGGACCCCCGACAGGACGTCAGACGAGCCGCAGCAGCGGCGGCACACGTCGCAGCGCGCCGCCGCCGCCAGGTTCCCCTCCCTCCAGTGGTGGTGGAACGTATCCTGCAGCGCAGGAAGTAGATCCTGAGTGAGCCGGTGCTCAGGGAACTGGACCAGATATCAGTGAGCCTCACTGCTCCTCCTCCCCCTCCCCCTCCTCCTCCTCCTCATCATCATCATCATCATCATCTCCATCACACACCAGATGTGGATTAATCCGCCGCTGAAAATAGTCCCAACTCATGCTCCACTTCCTGCTGTTTGTTTCAGCCGCTCTACAGGAGCTTCACGCTATTGATGATTAATTAGCGCTTGTTATCCGATCAATCAGCTGGAAGTGACACACACACATACACTCAGACACACACACACACACACACACAGACACACACTCAACGGAAGTCTTTGCTCAAAGAGACCTCTGGTGTCAGGTGATCAGTCAGACTGATCGATCACATTCATGGATCCGACTAGTAATGTCCTGATAGACTTCTATACAACCAGAGGAGTCGCCCCCTGGTGGTCAGGAGAGAGAATGCAGCTTTAACACATGAAGCATAGACTTCTATACAACCAGAGGAGTCGTCCCCTGGTGGGGTTCATGAATCAGTGAAGAAGAGAGTGAAGAAGAGCGTCTTAACAGCCGGTGGTTCTCTCACCTGCTCCAGAGTCCCGTCCAGGTGAGAACTGCGACAGTCGGCACAGCTGAAGACGGCACAGTCAGCATGAACATGCAGCTCACACACTGAAACACACACACACACACACCAGTGACAACCTGGTCACGTTCACAACTGAATGATTATTATTTGATGAATGTTTGTAGTTTTCTCTCTGACTTTGTTCTCTTGATTTCTCGTATTCATAGCGATATAAACCGGATGGAACCGGTTCTGACCTTCGCAGCGCAGCGCCGCGTGGCCCTCCGTCTGCTTCCTGCAGACGCTGCAGAAACGCTTCTTCTGGCCGGCGCGGCCGAAGCAGTGAGCCACGGGAACCTGCAGGGGGCAGCGAGGAGGCGGGGTCAACACACCGGGAGCAGCGAGGAGGCGGGGTCAACACACCGGGAGCAGCGAGGAGGCGGGGTCAACACACTGGGAGCAGCGAGGAGGCGGGGTCAACACACCGAGAGCAGCGAGGAGGCCGGGTCAACACACCGAGAGCTACCGGGCACCGAGAGCTATGGAGGACTAGAAATGTCTTAAGTATAAATAAATGAATAAATGCATGAATAAATACAAGAATAAATAAATAAATAAATGCTTAAATAAATGTATACATATATGCTTAAATAAATGTATAAATAAATAAATACAGTAATGAATAAAGAAATGCTTAAATAAATGTATAAATAAATAAATGCTTAAATAAATGTATCAATAAATAAATGCATGAATAAATACAAGAATAAATAAATACATTTTGTAATAAATGTATAAATAAATGATTAAATAAATGTATAAATAAATACAGTAATAAATAAATAAATGTATAAATAAATAAACAAACACAGGAATGAATAAATATAAGTTATAACTCAACAGGACATCATTAAATAAATATATTTCTACATTTCTGTATTTCTTCATTTATTTATATATCTATTTATGTGTCTACACATATTTCTTTATTTATTTATGTGTGACATTTATGTGTCCTTGTATGCAAATTTATTTTATATATATTTTATACTTAAGACATTTTAAGTCCTCCATAGAGAGTGTCTTAGTACATTTAAATATTTACCACAATAAAAGCTCAGTTAACAAAATAATCTATTTAAACTGTGAGGTGAGAGAGAGGATGACCGGACTACAACAACACGACATGTTACATAACCGCCTGACACGTCAACATACAGCGCCGGGCGGCGTTGGGGCCGGAGCCCGGGGGCCCGAGCCCCTCATCTGACCCCACGGGGCCCGAGCCCCTCATCTGACCCCACGGGCCGCAGCTGGTTTTCATCAACACACAAGAGACAGAATAAAAAGACGTTAAAGACGCCGTGAAAGTCCTCAGAGAAGCGCCTCTTTAAATATGGAGACGTATTAAAAAGGTTTTTTATTCCCATAAATAATGCATTGAAGTAGTGTTTTATTTTGGCGGTCACAGGAAACCAAGTATCACGACACTCAGACATGAGTCACACCAAGCATGTAGTACAAGTACGACAGGTACCTCTGAGGTGTAGTACAGGAGAAAGTACTACATGTACCTCTGAGGTGTACTGGAGGGGAAGTAGAGAGTACTCTAGTAAAGTACAAGTACCTTGCATTAGTACTTAAGTTGAGTACTTATACTTGTTACTTTCCGTTGGTCTCAGACAGGAGGAAGAAGACCCCTCGTGTTCATCATGTTTATTGATCGGTGATGGGTGCGTTTGTTTTACTCACCCGGACTGCAGACGGCGTCATGCAGGAACAAGGCGAGCGCAGCGTCTTCAGGCACTTCTCGTGACACATGAAGTTGCACACTGGAGGAGACAGAGAAGGCAGTCAGAGGCCGCTGAGCAAGGCATCGACAAGCGGCGGGCTGCAGGTTCGATTCTCATCAGATCCACATTTATATATATATTTATATCTATATCTATTATTTATTTAAATTTTTTAGAAATAATATATATCCATCCATTATCAATACCGCTTCATCCTCATTAGGGTCGCGGGGCGCTGGAGCCGATCCCAGCTGACATTGGGCGAAGGCGGGGGACACCCTGGACAGGTCACAGTCCATCTCAGGGCTAGAAATAATATATATATGTATATAAATAAATATATACATATTTGACAAATTTCCCCTTGGGGATTAATAAAGTATATATCTATCTATCTATCTATCTAAACATATATATTCTAAATATATAAATACATAAATCTATAAATGTATAATATAAATATATATATATATATCTACAAATATATATTTTAAATATAGATATAAATATATCCATTATCAATACCGCTACATCCTCATAAAGGTCGCGGGGCGCTGGAGCCGACCCCAGCTGACATAGGGCGAAGGCAGGGGACACCCTGGACAGGTCGCCAGTCCATCCAGGGCACAAAGAGAGACAGACAACCACTCACTCTCACACCTATGGGCAATTTAGACATCAATTAACTTGACTGCATGTCTTTGTGGGAGGAAGCCGGAGAACCCGGCGGGAACCCACGCTGCCACGGGGAGAACATGCTGCCTCCACACAGAAGGACCGCCCCGACCGGGAATTGAACCCACGGCCTCACTTGCTGTGAGGCAACAGTGCTAGCCACTACACCACCGTGCAGACACATTTTTTATAAATAATATATATATGTATATAAATAAATATATGTATAAATACATAAATATATATAAACACATATATATCTATAAATATATATACAAATATATATTTAAAATATAGATATAAATATCTATATTTTAAATATAGATATAAATATATATATTTTAAATATATATACATAACTATATTATATATATATATATATCCAGATGTGGCACTGTGATTCAATTCAATTCAATTCAGTTTATTTATATAGCCCAATTTCACAAATTACAAATTTGTCTCGGAGTGCTTTACAATCTGTACACATAGACATCCCTGCCCCAAAACCTCACATCGGACCAGGAAAAACTCCCAAATAACCCTTCAGGGGGGAAAAAAGGGAAGAAACCTGCAGGAGAGCAACAGAGGAGGATCCCTCTCCAGGATGGACAGAACAATAGATGTCATGTGTACAGAAGGACAGATTTAGAGTTAAAATACATTCAATGAATATGACAGAGTGTATGAATAGTTCATAGTAGGCATATTCCACGATGGAGACCTCCACGATCCATCAGGCAGATGGCGGTGGGGAGGAGGAGTGGGCGGAGTCTCAACAGTGGGCGGAGTCTCAACAGGACAGTGGCGTAGTCAGGAGCAGGAATTCCATGACCCAGACCTCGATGATCCATCAGCAGATAGGATCTATGCCGTCTCATAGGGTCCGATGACCCCATGAGACGTGAAGTCACAAAGACTCCGGGGAGAAAGCAGAGTTAGTAACGTGTGATTGAGAGATGAAAATTCATCCTTAAGGAGAGAAAAGAGGAGATTACATTACATTACATGTCATTTAGCAGACGCTTTTATCCAAGCGACTGCATAATAAGTTCAACCTAGAGTACAAACTAAGAACAACAAGAATACAGGAAGGTAGTAACATTTCCACATAGTCGAACAAACAAAAAAGTACCATAAGTAGTGCCATCTAAGTGCTAATGAAGTGCTAATCTGTGTTTAAATCAGATATAGTCGGAGAAGGTGAGTTTTCAGTCTTGACCGAAGACTGAGACTCTGTCACTTTCTGCTCAGGGGTGCTCAGTGCATCCTAACGTCCCGCAGCTATAAGCCTATAGCAGCATATCAAGGGGCTGGACCAGGTGAACCTGATTCAGCCCTAACTATAAGCTCTGTCAAAGAGGAAGGTCTTAAGTCTACTCTTAAACGAGGTGACTGTGTCTGCCTCCCGGACTGAAGGTGAAGCTGGTTCCATAAAAGAGGAGCTTGATAACTAAAGGCTCTGGCTCCCATTCTACTTTTTAAGACTCTAGGAACTACAAGTAGTCCCGCATTTAGTGAGCGTAGCTCTAGTGGGGCAATATGGTACTACAAGCTCCTTAAGATATGATGGAGCATCACCAATCAAGGCTTTGTACGTTAAGAGAAGAATTTTAAAAGTGATTCTTGATTTTACTGGGAGCCAGTGCAGAGCAGCTAGTGCAGGAGTGATGTGATCTCTTTCTTAGTTTTAGTGAGAACACGAGCTGCAGCATTCTGGATCAACTGGAGGGACCTAAGAGACTTATTAGAGCAGCCTGATAATAAGGAGTTGCAGTAATCCAGTCTCGAAGTAACGAACGCGTGAACCAATTTTTCTGCATCTTTTGAGACAAGATGTGCCTGATTTTTGAAATATTACGTAGATGAAAGAATGCAGTCCTTGAGATTTGCTTTACGTGGGAGTTAAAGGACAAGTCCCGATCAAAGATAACGCCAAGATTCTTTACAGTGGTGTTGGATGCCAGGGCAATGCCGCTACAGAATCCACATCACCAGATAATTGATCTCTGAGGTGCTCAGGGCCGATTAAAATTACTTCGGTTTTGTCTGAGTTTAACATCAAGAAGTTGCAGGTCATCCATGTTTTTATGTCTTTAAGACATGCTTGAATTTTACCGAGTTGGTTGCTCTCCTCTGGTTTTATCGATAAATATAGTTGAGTATCATCTGCATAACAATGAAAGTTTATGGAGTGTTTCCTGATAATATTGCCCAAAGGAAGCATGTATAAGGTAAATAAAATTTTGATGTAGAAAGTCACACAACTGATTTGCGACCACTTTCTCAAGGATCTTGGAGAGGAAGGGGAGGTTAGAGATCGGTCTGTAGTTAGCCAACACCTCTGGATCCAGAGTGGGCTTCTTCAGGAGAGGTTTAATAACAGCCACCTTGAAGGAGTGTGGTACGTGGCCTGTTAGCAGAGACACATTGATCATATCTAATAGAGAGCTGCCAATTAAAGGCAAAACGTCTTTAAGCAGCCTCGTCGGGATGGGGTCTAAGAGACAGGTAGACGGGGTCCTAGAGACAGGTAGACGGGGTCCAAGAGACAGGTAGACGGGGTCCAAGAGACAGGTAGACGGGGTCTAAGAGACAGGTAGACGGGGTCTAGAGACAGGTAGACGGGGTCTAAGAGACAGGTAGACGGGGTCTAGAGACAGGTAGACGGGGTCTAGAGACAGGTAGACGGGGTCCTAGAGACAGGTAGACGGGGTCTAAGAGACAGGTAGACGGGGTCTAAGAGACAGGTAGACGGGGTCCAAGAGACAGGTAGACGGGGTCTAGAGACAGGTAGACGGGGTCTAAGAGACAGGTAGACGGGGTCTAGAGACAGGTAGACGGGGTCTAAGAGACAGGTAGACGGGGTCCAAGAGACAGGTAGACGGGGTCTAGAGACAGGTAGACGGGGTCTAGAGACAGGTAGACGGGGTCTAAGAGACAGGTAGACGGGGTCTAGAGACAGGTAGACGGGGTCTAAGAGACAGGTAGACGGGGTCCTAGAGACAGGTAGACGGGGTCCAAGAGACAGGTAGACGGGGTCCAAGAGACAGGTAGACGGGGTCTAAGAGACAGGTAGACGGGGTCCAAGAGACATGTAGACAGGGTCTAAGAGACAGGTAGACGGGGTCTAAGAGACAGGTAGACGGGGTCTAGAGACAGGTAGACGGGGTCCAGGAGACAGGTAGACGGGGTCTAAGAGACAGGTAGACGGGGTCTAAGAGACAGGTAGACGGGGTCCAAGAGACATGTAGACAGGGTCTAAGAGACAGGTAGACGGGGTCTAGAGACAGGTAGACGGGGTCCAGGAGACAGGTAGACGGGGTCTAGAGACAGGTAGACGGGGTCTAAGAGACAGGTAGACGGGGTCCAAGAGACAGGTAGACGGGGTCCAAGAGACAGGTAGACGGGGTCCAAGAGACAGGTAGACGGGGTCCTAGAGACAGGTAGACGGGGTCCTAGAGACAGGTAGACGGGGTCTAAGAGACAGGTAGACGGGGTCTAGAGACAGGTAGACGGGGTCTAGAGACAGGTAGACGGGGTCTAGAGACAGGTAGACGGGGTCCTAGAGACAGGTAGACGGGGTCCAAGAGACAGGTAGACGGGGTCTAGAGACAGGTAGACGGGGTCTAGAGACAGGTAGACGGGTCCAAGAGACAGGTAGACGGGGTCCAAGAGACAGGTAGACGGGGTCTAGAGACAGGTAGACGGGGTCTAGAGACAGGTAGACGGGGTCCAAGAGACAGGTAGACGGGGTCTAGAGACAGGTAGACGGGGTCCAAGAGACAGGTAGACGGGGTCCTAGAGACAGGTAGACGGGGTCCAGAGACAGGTAGACGGGTCTAGAGACAGGTGGGGTCAGAGACAGATGGGTCTAGAGACAGGTAGACGGGGTCTAGAGACAGGTAGACGGGGTCTAGAGACAGGTAGACGGGGTCCTAGAGACAGGTAGACGGGTCTAGAGACAGGTAGACGGGGTCTAGAGACAGGTAGACGGGTCCTAGAGACAGGTAGACGGGGTCCAGAGACAGGTAGACGGGGTCCAGAGACAGGTAGACGGGGTCCTAGAGACAGGTAGACGGGGTCTAGAGACAGGTAGACGGGTCCAAGAGACAGGTAGACGGGTCTAGAGACAGGTAGACGGGGTCCAAGAGACAGGTAGACGGGGTCTAGAGACAGGTAGACGGGGTCCAGAGACAGGTAGACGGGGTCTAGAGACAGGTAGACGGGGTCCAAGAGACAGGTAGACGGGTCCTAGAGACAGGTAGACGGGGTCTAGAGACAGGTAGACGGGGTCCTAGAGACAGGTAGACGGGGTCCTAGAGACAGGTAGACGGGGTCCTAGAGACAGGTAGACGGGGTCTAGAGACAGGTAGACGGGGTCCAGAGACAGGTAGACGGGGTCTAGAGACAGGTAGACGGGGTCCAGAGACAGGTAGACGGGGTCTAGAGACAGGTAGACAGGTCTAGAGACAGGTAGACGGGGTCTAGAGACAGGTAGACGGGGTCCTAGAGACAGGTAGACGGGGTCTAGAGACAGGTAGACGGGTCTAGAGACAGGTAGACGGGGTCCTAGAGACAGGTAGACGGGGTCTAGAGACAGGTAGACGGGGTCCTAGAGACAGGTAGACGGGGTCTAGAGACAGGTAGACGGGTCCAAGAGACAGGTAGACGGGGTCCTAGAGACAGGTAGATGGGGTCTAGAGACAGGTAGACGGGTCTAGAGACAGGTAGACGGGGTCCTAGAGACAGGTAGACGGGGTCTAGAGACAGGTAGACGGGGTCCAAGAGACAGGTAGACGGGGTCTAGAGACAGGTAGACGGGTCTAGAGACAGGTGAGGGGTCTAGAGACAGGTAGCGGGGTCCTAGAGACAGGTAGACGGGGTCCAGAGACAGGTAGACGGGGTCTAGAGACAGGTAGACGGGTCTAGAGACAGGTAGACGGGTCTAGAGACAGGTAGACGGGTCCTAGAGACAGGTAGACGGGGTCTAGAGACAGGTGACGGGGTCTAGAGACAGGTAGACGGGTCCTAGAGACAGGTAGACGGGGTCTAGAGACAGGTAGACGGGGTCCAGAGACAGGTAGACGGGGTCCTAGAGACAGGTAGACGGGGTCCAGAGACAGGTAGACGGGTCTAGAGACAGGTAGACGGGGTCCAGAGACAGGTAGATGGGGTCCAAGAGACAGGTAGACGGGTCCTAGAGACAGGTAGACGGGCCCAGAGACAGGTAGACGGGGTCTAGAGACAGGTAGACGGGGTCTAGAGACAGATAGACGGGTCTAGAGACAGGTAGACGGTTCCAAGAGACAGGTAGACGGGGTCTAGAGACAGGTAGACGGGTCCAAGAGACAGGTAGACGGGTCTAGAGACAGGTAGACGGGGTCTAGAGACAGGTAGACGGGGTCTAGAGACAGGTAGACGGGGTCCTAGAGACAGGTAGACGGGGTCTAGAGACAGGTAGACGGGGTCTAGAGACAGGTAGACGGGGTCTAGAGACAGGTAGACGGGGTCCAAGAGACAGGTAGACGGGGTCCAAGAGACAGGTAGACGGGGTCTAGAGACAGGTAGACGGGGTCTAGAGACAGGTAGACGGGGTCCAGAGACAGGTAGACGGGGTCCAGAGACAGGTAGACGGGGTCTAGAGACAGGTAGACGGGTCTAGAGACAGGTAGACGGGGTCTAGAGACAGGTAGACGGGGTCCAAGAGACAGGTAGACGGGTCTAGAGACAGGTAGACGGGGTCTAGAGACAGGTAGACGGGGTCCTAGAGACAGGTAGACGGGGTCTAGAGACAGGTAGACGGGTCCAGGAGACAGGTAGACGGGGTCTAGAGACAGGTAGACGGGGTCTAGAGACAGGTAGACGGGGTCCAGGAGACAGGTAGACGGGGTCTAGAGACAGGTAGATGGGGTCTAGAGACAGGTAGACGGGGTCTAGAGACAGGTAGAGGGGTCTAGAGACAGGTAGACGGGGTCCAAGAGACAGGTAGACGGGGTCCTAGAGACAGGTAGACGGGGTCTAGAGACAGGTAGACGGGTCTAGAGACAGGTAGACGGGGTCCAAGAGACAGGTAGACGGGGTCTAGAGACAGGTAGACGGGGTCCAAGAGACAGGTAGACGGGGTCCAAGAGACAGGTAGACGGGGTCCAAGAGACAGGTAGACGGGGTCTAGAGACAGGTAGACGGGGTCCTAGAGACAGGTAGACGGGTCTAGAGACAGGTAGACGGGGTCCAAGAGACAGGTAGACGGGGTCTAGAGACAGGTAGACGGGTCCAGGAGACAGGTAGACGGGGTCTAGAGACAGGTAGACGGGGTCTAGAGACAGGTAGACAGGTCTAGAGACAGGTAGACGGGGTCTAGAGACAGGTAGACGGGGTCCAAGAGACAGGTAGACGGGGTCTAGAGACAGGTAGACGGGTCCAAGACACAGGTAGACGGGTCCAAGAGACAGGTAGACGGGGTCCAAGAGACAGGTAGACGGGGTCTAGAGACAGGTAGACGGGGTCCAAGAGACAGGTAGACGGGGTCTAGAGACAGGTAGACAGGGTCCAAGAGACAGGTAGACGGGGTCTAAGAGACAGGTAGACGGGGTCTAGAGACAGGTAGACGGGGTCTAGACAGGTAGACAGGGTCCTAGAGACAGGTAGACAGGGTCCAGAGACAGGTAGACGGGGTCTAGAGACAGGTAGACGGGTCTAGAGACAGGTAGACGGGGTCTAGAGACAGGTAGACGGGGTCTAGAGACAGGTAGACGGGGTCAGAGACAGGTGGGGTCTAGAGACAGGTAGACGGGTCTAGAGACAGGTAGACAGGGTCCAAGAGACAGGTAGACGGGGTCTAAGAGACAGGTAGACGGGGTCTAGAGACAGGTAGACGGGGTCTAGAGACAGGTAGACGGGGTCCAAGAGACAGGTAGACGGGGTCTAGAGACAGGTAGACGGGGTCCTAGAGACAGGTAGACGGGGTCCAAGAGACAGGTAGACGGGGTCTAGAGACAGGTAGACGGGGTCTAGAGACAGGTAGACGGGGTCCAAGAGACAGGTAGACGGGGTCCTAGAGACAGGTAGACGGGGTCTAGAGACAGGTAGACGGGGTCTAGAGACAGGTAGACGGGGTCTAGAGACAGGTAGACGGGGTCCAGAGACAGGTAGACGGGGTCTAGAGACAGGTAGATGGGTCCTAGAGACAGGTAGAAGGGGTCCAGAGACAGGTAGACGGGGTCCTAGAGACAGGTAGACGGTCTAGAGACAGGTAGACGGGGTCGACAGGTAGACGGGGTCCAGAGACAGGTAGACGGGGTCTAGTGACAGGTAGACGGGTCAGAGACAGGTAGCGGGGTCTAGAGACAGGTAGCGGGTCTAGAGACAGGTGGGGTCCAAGAGACAGGTAGACGGCTCCTAGAGACAGGTCGGGGTCCAGGAGACAGGTAGACGGGGTCTAGAGACAGGTAGACGGGGTCAGAGACGGGTTCCAGGAGACAGGTAGACGGGGTCTAGAGACAGGTAGACGGGGTCTAGAGACAGGTAGACGGGGTCCAGGAGACAGGTAGACGGGGTCCTAGAGACAGGTAGACGGGGTCTAGAGACAGGTAGACGGGGTCCAAGAGACAGGTAGACGGGGTCTAGAGACAGGTAGACGGGGTCCTAGAGACAGGTAGACAGGGTCTAGAGACAGGTAGACGGGGTCCAAGAGACAGGTAGACGGGGTCTAGAGACAGGTAGACGGGGTCTAGAGACAGGTAGACGGGGTCCTAGAGACAGGTAGACGGGGTCTAGAGACAGGTAGACGGGGTCCTAGAGACAGGTAGACGGGGTCTAAGAGACAGGTAGACGGGGTCTAGAGACAGGTAGACGGGGTCCTAGAGACAGGTAGACGGGGTCCTAGAGACAGGTAGACGGGTCCAAGAGACAGGTAGACGGGTCTAGAGACAGGTAGACGGGGTCCTAGAGACAGGTAGACGGGGTCTAGAGACAGGTAGACGGGGTCTAGAGACAGGTAGACGGGGTCCTAGAGACAGGTAGACGGGGTCCAAGAGACAGGTAGACGGGGTCCTAGAGACAGGTAGACGGGGTCCTAGAGACAGGTAGACGGGGTCCTAGAGACAGGTAGACGGGGTCCAAGAGACAGGTAGACGGGGTCCAGAGACAGGTAGACGGGGTCTAGAGACAGGTAGACGGGGTCCAGAGACAGGTAGACGGGGTCTAGAGACAGGTAGACGGGGTCAAGAGACAGGTAGACGGGGTCCAAGAGACAGGTAGACGGGTCTAGAGACAGGTAGACGGGGTCCTAGAGACAGGTAGACGGGGTCAAGAGACAGGTAGACGGGGTCTAGAGACAGGTAGACGGGGTCCAAGAGACAGGTAGACGGGGTCTAGAGACAGGTAGACGGGGTCCAAGAGACAGGTAGACGGGGTCCTAGAGACAGGTAGACGGGGTCTAGAGACAGGTAGACGGGGTCCAGGAGACAGGTAGACGGGGTCCTAGAGACAGGTAGACGGGGTCTAGAGACAGGTAGACGGGGTCTAGAGACAGGTAGACGGGGTCCAAGAGACAGGTAGACGGGGTCCTAGAGACAGGTAGACGGGGTCCAGAGACAGGTAGACGGGGTCCTAGAGACAGGTAGACGGGGTCCAGAGACAGGTAGACGGGGTCTAGAGACAGGTAGACGGGGTCCTAGAGACAGGTAGACGGGGTCCAAGAGACAGGTAGACGGGGTCCTAGAGACAGGTAGACGGGGTCTAGAGACAGGTAGACGGGGTCCAAGAGACAGGTAGACGGGGTCTAGAGACAGGTAGACGGGGTCCTAGAGACAGGTAGACGGGGTCTAGAGACAGGTAGACGGGGTCCAGAGACAGGTAGACGGGTCCAAGAGACAGGTAGACAGGGTCCTAGAGACAGGTAGACGGGGTCCTAGAGACAGGTAGACGGGGTCCAAGAGACAGGTAGACGGGGTCCTAGAGACAGGTAGACGGGGTCTAGAGACAGGTAGACGGGGTCCAGGAGACAGGTAGACAGGGTCCTAGAGACAGGTAGACGGGGTCTAGAGACAGGTAGACGGGCTCTAGAGACAGGTAGACGGGGTCCAAGAGACAGGTAGACGGGGTCTAGAGACAGGTAGACGGGGTCCAGAGACAGGTAGACGGGTCTAGAGACAGGTAGACGGGGTCCAGAGACAGGTAGACGGGGTCTAGAGACAGGTAGACGGGGTCCTAGAGACAGGTAGACGGGGTCTAGAGACAGGTAGACGGGGTCTAGAGACAGGTAGACGGGGTCCAGAGACAGGTAGACGGGGTCCTAGAGACAGGTAGACGGGGTCCTAGAGACAGGTAGACGGGGTCTAGAGACAGGTAGACGGGGTCCAGAGACAGGTAGACGGGGTCCTAGAGACAGGTAGACGGGGTCCAGAGACAGGTAGACGGGGTCTAGAGACAGGTAGACGGGGTCCTAGAGACAGGTAGACGGGGTCTAGAGACAGGTAGACAGGGTCCTAGAGACAGGTAGATGGGGTATAGAGACAGGTAGACGGGGTCTAGAGACAGGTAGACGGGGTCTAGAGACAGGTAGACGGGGTCCTAGAGACAGGTAGACGGGGTCCTAGAGACAGGTAGACGGGGTCCAAGAGACAGGTAGACGGGGTCTAGAGACAGGTAGACGGGGTCCAGGAGACAGGTAGACGGGGTCCTAGAGACAGGTAGACGGGGTCCTAGAGACAGGTAGACGGGGTCCAAGAGACAGGTAGACGGGGCCCTAGAGACAGGTAGACGGGGTCCAAGAGACAGGTAGACGGGGTCTAGAGACAGGTAGACGGGGTCCAGGAGACAGGTAGACGGGGTCCTAGAGACAGGTAGACGGGGTCCAAGAGACAGGTAGACGGGGTCCAAGAGACAGGTAGACGGGGTCCTAGAGACAGGTAGACGGGGTCCTAGAGACAGGTAGACGGGGTCCAAGAGACAGGTAGACAGGGTCCTAGAGACAGGTAGACGGGGTCCAAGAGACAGGTAGACGGGGTCTAGAGACAGGTAGACAGGGTCCAAGAGACAGGTAGACGGGGTCTAGAGACAGGTAGACGGGGTCCTAGAGACAGGTAGACGGGGTCCAAGAGACAGGTAGATGGGGTCTAGAGACAGGTAGACGGGGTCCAAGAGACAGGTAGACGGGGTCCAAGAGACAGGTAGACGGGGTCTAGAGACAGGTAGACGGGGTCCTAGAGACAGGTAGACGGGGTCCAAGAGACAGGTAGATGGGGTCCTAGAGACAGGTAGATGGGGTCTAGAGACAGGTAGACGGGGTCTAGAGACAGGTAGACGGGGTCCTAGAGACAGGTCGACGGGGTCCAAGAGACAGGTAGACGTGTTAGAAGTAGAAACCGTTGACGATAATTGGTCACGGTTGATGGAGAAAAGCCATCCAAATATACACCAGGGCATACAGCGGTTTCCAAGGCCATTCCACTTGAAGACAGATTGGCACTGGTTAAGGGCAAGAGAATATTAATCTTGTCCCTAATAGTTAAAATCTTTTGATTAAAGAAGTTGATCAAGTCATTACCACTGAGGTCTCTAGGAATACTGGGATCCACAGAGCTGTGACTCTCTGTCAGCTACAGAGCTGAAGAGAAACCTGGGCTTGTTCTTCTTCTGGTCCTGATGAGTCATCGGCTGCTCTGGCATTACGGAGGGCCTTCTGATAAGTTTTAAGACTATCTCGCCAAACTAAGCGGGATTCTTCCAGATTAGTTGAACGCCATATGCTTTCAAGCTTTCGTGACGTTTGCTTCAGTTTGCGGGTCTGAGGGTTATACCAGGGAGCAAACCTCCTCTTCCTCACTGTCTTCTTCTTCAGAGGGGCTATCGAGTCCAGTGTCATTCTCAGAGAGCCTGTGGCACTGTCAACAAGATGATCAATCTGGACTAAAGTTAGACCAGGAGTCCTCTGTTATATTGAGACCTGGACTAAAGTTAGACCAGGAGTCCTCTGTTATATTGAGACCTGGACTAAAGTTAGACCAGGAGTCCTCTGTTATATTGAGACTGGACTAAAGTTAGACCAGGAGTCCTCTGTTATATTGAGACTGGACTAAAGTTAGACCAGGAGTCCTCTGTCATATGGAGACGTGGTATTGAATCAAATGCAGAAGGAATCTCTTCTTTAAATGTAGCTCCATGTCAGTTGGACATCTGGTGTAGAACCTTTTGACTAACGGTGTACACTCCGGGAGTATAAACTAAAGTTATGAGGTTGTGGTCTGACAGAAGAGGATTCTGTGGGAAGACGTTCAAATGCTCAATGTCAACGCCATAAGTAAGAACAAGATCAAGCGTGTGGCCAAAGCTGTGAGTGGGTTTCTGTACTCGCTGACAGAAGCCAATCGAGTCCAACAAGGAGATGAATGCAGCACTAAGGCAATCATTATCAACATCCACATGGATATTAAAATCTCCAACAATAATAACTTTATCAGTTTTAAGAACCAAACTTGATATAAATTCTGAGAATTCAGATATAAACTCTGAATATGGACCTGGTGGCGGTACAGAATCACAAATCGAATTGGCTGTAGTGTTTTCCAGGTTGGATGTGAAAGACTAAGAACAAGGCTTTCAAATGAGGTGTAGTGTAATTTTGGTTGAGGATTAATTAATAGGCTCGATTCAAAGATGGCTGCTACTCCACCTCCTCGACCGGTGCCTCGAGGAATGTGAGTATTAATATGACTTGGAGGAGTCGATTCATTCAGGCAGACATATTCTTCATGGCTCAGCCAGGTTTCAGTTAGGCAACATAAATCAATGTGATTATCTGATATTAAATCATTTAGTAACACAGCTTTAGATGACAGAGATCGAATATTTAGGAGACCACATTTAATAGACCTATTTTGTTGCACTGCTGAAATAATGGTGTTAACTTGTATAAGGTTATTGTGTACGACTCCTCTTCTGCTTACTTTTGATTTATTTAATTGAAGTGGCCGTGGGACAGACACAGTCTCTACTCTAGAGTCATGGGTGGGTAACTGCTCGAATGGAAGAGCAGAGAAGGGTGTTAAACTACAACTCTGCTCCCGGTTCCTGATCTGAACCCTGGGTTGTCATGGATTAAGTCCGGTGATCAACTTGGTCATGTTCACAGAAACGAGACGCGCTCCGCACATCGTGTAATCCGACTCTTCGGCTGAAAAAATAAACCATTACATAATCCAGCCGAGCGTCGCCTTTGGTTGTGTCGTCGTCATTATTGTTATTGTTATTGTTGTTCTGCAGCTTCTGATGCACCTGCTGCTGTTTGGTGATGATGATGATGAAGATAAAGATGATGATGACTCACAAACACGCCTCCTGTTGCCATGCCAGCCCACAGGAAGTAAATCACGACTTGACTGCGGCTCTGAACGCGGACAACCAGTGTGTTACTGGGCAGAGTGTGTGTGTGTGTGTGTGTGTGTGATCTTTAGTTCGCCTGTTGAATTCCTGATTACGTCGTGGCTTTGAGATGGAAAGAAAAGTGAGAGGAAGGGAAGAAAATAAGGGGAAAGGAAAAATGGGGAAAAGAAAGGGGGAAAGGAATGACTAAGAAAGGAAGGGGGAAAGGAAAGAAGGGCAGAAGAAAGGAAATAAAGAGGGTAGTAAAGGGAAGTGGGGATGAATAAACGAGTTCTGGTTCCTCGTGATGGCAGAAGACCTTCACCTGGGCCTGAAACCAGACCGGCATCCGGACTGGGATCAACCAAGTCTGTGATTCTCTCGGTCTTCTGGTCTGGGATCTGGTCTGGGATCTGGTCTGGGATCTGGTCTCACACCACCAGCTCTACGAGTCCGTTTCCACGTTAAGCCGGAGACGCCCAGACACACCTGGAGCTCCGCGGGCAGCAGGAACAACCAGCCGGGTCGGTGGTTCAATTCCCACAACAAGCGTGCACGTGCACGAGCCGCGAGCACGTAGAAACAAGTACAGCGATGTAATATAAACGATGACGTAATCTCACCTTCACACAGGAAGCCCACGAGCCCCCAGATGAAGTCGCTGCAGCTGTGGCAGAAGGTGGGCTTGGTGAGGGTCACCCTGCGGAGGCAGTGGCCCGGGGCGGAGCCCTGGTACCGGGGCCGGAGACCACCGGGGGACTGCTGCGCCCTCTTCTTCCCGGCCAGGGGGCTCGCTGTCCGGCAGTCCGCGGCGTCCTGGTCCGACATGTCAACAACAACAAGAGCCCGAATCTCTATAGAACAACCCGGCGGAGAGGCATCCCCGACCGGGCACCGCGGCGCAGCAGCCCCGGCGACAGGGCGCCGTCCTCGGCGTGTGTGTGTGAGACCCTCCCGCCTCAGCAGCTCACAGCCCAGATCACACAAAATCAAAGTCGGCAACCGGGTCACGACTTTGTGGAACGGGATTAGTTAGTGACCCGCTGGAGGGTCATCAGCACCGGCTGGACCCGCGCTGCTGCCCGGCGGAGAGAGCGCTACGGCCGGCGTCTCTCGGGCCGGCTGTTCCCGGTGTGTGTGCGTGTGTGTGTGTGTGTGTGTGTGTGTGTGTGTGTGTGTGTGTGTGTGTGCGTGTGTCCACCTTCCGTGGAACACCGAGTGGGAGTTCCAGGAGAGGCGGTGACGTATGTATGCGTGTGTGTGTGTGGGGGGGGGGGGGGGACCTTTCGACGTCGCCGACGTCCGCCGCGCTGAGATCAGAGTTCCCTCCGCCGGAGACAGCGGTGCCACCCAGCGGCGCCGCAAGCCGCGCGTGCTCCGTGCGACCCCTCCTCTTCTTCCCTTCCTCCTCCTCTTCCTCCTCTTCCTCCCCGTTCGGGAAGCCGAATGAATAAAAGATGACTTATCGATCCGGTAAGCAGTGATGCGCGCGGCGGCGGCGGCAGGAAGTCTCCGGAACGGAAGTTCTTCTTCTTCCAGTCGACGCGCTCGGACGTGGTGCAGCTGGAGCGCGCGTGCAAGACTCGGTTAGAGAAGACGCGAGGAACCGGAGAGGAGGAACCGGGGAGAGAGCCGGAGAAGAGACGTTACTCAACAAGTGTGAAGAGAAGAAGGGGGGAGGAGGAGGGAGGGGGCGAGGGGGGAGGAAGGGGGGGGCGGCGCTTTCATTTTGGGGTGTCTTCCTCTTCTCTTCCTCTTCTCTTCCTCTTCCTCCTCAGAGGGCTGATTCTTCTTCCGCGTCACAGACTCTCCAACACTGATTTACTCCTCCTCCCTTCCCTCCTTCCCTTCTTCCTGCCCCTTGAGGTTCTCCTGAATTCCATTAAATGAATGAATGTCGCATATCATTCCTTTTTTGTGTCCTTCCTTCCTTTCTTCCTTCCTCCCTTTTTCTGCACTCGCTCCTTCCTCAGATTTATTTACTTATAAACAACTTGAGAGAAATATAAAAAATAGATTAAATGTATAAATAAATATAAACAATAGGTTGCAATTATAAATACATTTAAAAAAGATTACAATTATAAATAAATATAAACAATAGATTAAAATTATAAATAAATATAAACAGTAGATTAAAATTATAAATAAATATAAACAATAGATTAAAATTATAAAGAAATACAAACAATAGATTACAATTATAAAGAAATATAAACAATAGATTACAAATAGAAAGAAATATAAACAATAAATTACAATTAGAAAGAAATATAACAATATGGTTTAAATTGTAAAGAAATGTAAAGAAAAAATCCAAATTATAAAGAAATATAAATATTAGATTACAATGATAAAGAAATACAAACTACATTTAAATTAGAAAGAAATATAAACGATAGAATATAAGTATTAATTATTAATAAGTAATGCCTCAGTTAAAAAGTTAAATAGTAATTTAATTCAAAGAGAAAAAGACCATATTTGAAATATATAGTGTGTCAGAAGTGATACTGACACCTAGAATAGAAAAGTATTATTGTGAATGATATTGAGAGTAAATAAAAACTATAAACAGCTTAAAACTGTTTAAATGTTCAAACAGAAGAAAGTGGAACACTCAAATGCATGAATAAAAACATATTTAACAAATTATCCATCCACATACCTGCAAACTCATGAGGGGTGAAAAAGGTGACAACGGGGGGGGGGGGGGGGTGCAGGTGATTTTTTTTTTGTCACCACACCACATCCACGTTGTTTGAAGCCTCAAAGCTTTTAGAACCACAACTACAGTCATTTTATTGTTCTGACCACAAATCTAAATAATGATAATAAACAGTTTAAGAACAAAAGGTTCTCCACTCTGACTCAGCCCTATAATGATAGTAATAACAAATATACATTGTCATTATATATAATATGGTTAAAGTCATTCATGAACCAACTTCCTTTTTGTTGCCTGAACAGTCCTCATGGACTTTTCCCTGAATCTGTTCTGTCTCTACCTGTTTGTCACGATACTCATATTATAACTTCTATACATATTACATACCTGCCATAAATATCATGATACCCGATACCAGAATTCAATACACCATACAAACAATATGGTACCATAATTACGAGACTGGTATATTTATCTATAATAGTAATAAATAAAACATCTGTATGGTTCACGTTTTACCAACTTTTTCAACACTTAACAAATGTCAGTAATATGAGTATTAATACAGCCAGATATGAATGAAACTACATGGTTCCATCATAGCATTGATTATCACTATGAGGCCGTTAGTCTCTGACCAGATGATCCACAGTTCATCAGGATGAGCAGCTGGAGAGTTACACAACTTTACAGACTGAAACATTTCACTTCTGGCATCTTTTGATTTTTAAGCCGAAGTCTCTAAGCTCCGCCTCTTCTCTCGCTGTGAGCTGCGCAGCGCAGTGTGCGCAGACAGCTCGACACGGAGCAGCGCGTGCGCTCTGATCGCTCTCTTAATGAAGTATCGATACTAAACATATGCTAAATCACATCGTGTTTAACGTACGGGTACTTTGTTAGCATCGCTACACCGTGCAGCGTGACAGCAGTAGATGTAGCGGGCTAACATTCAAGCTAACCTGAATCCCCAAACGCTGTGGACATCTGAACGCTGATTGGCCGAGACGCGACACGTCCCATCAAAGATGTTCTATTGCGAAGAAGAGCACCACTTCACACTTTTCTCCGCGTCTCACTGCAATCTCAACGGCAGCGGGCCAGGTGACCCCCCCCCCCCCCCAAAAAAAACTCTTCGGATCTCCACGATTCACGTGGATGACCTATTTTGAGTTCAAAACGGTGAATTTCACCGAAAGGTGACAAGTTTGCAGGTATGCATCCAACGTTTCACAAACAGTTTGACTTCATCACTTCTTCACGACACATCATCGGATCATTACTTCCATATTTCAGTGTTTTATTTGATTTCCAAACCCGTAAAGAAAATTGACTATTTTTATGAGATTATTACCCAAATGTTAGACCTTTAAAGGTATTTTTCAATTCCAGGTAAAACACTTCTATCTATTTATTTTATGTGTTGTATAATCATCTTTCATGTGTATAAACATACTTGACATTTACTTCACATTTTAAATATGTAATGTTTTCCAGTTTGTATTCGTTTGTTTTGTAATTAAAACACGCTCACTACACTTGACTTTTATTTATTTAAATTGGAGGTTTTCTGTTTTTATTTATTTTTAAAGCTACATTCCATATGAAATGTGCTGTATGAATAAATATTATTATTGTTGACAATAAACAACCATTTAAAAAAGTTAAAGCAGGAATTAAAATGCAGATTTCTTCTTAAAAACGACACGTTCCTGCTGTGAGGTTTAAATAATAATCTGATGTGTTAGTTCACGTCGAGATGAATGTGAACGTATTTGATGTATGAATAAATAATATATGAATAAATAATATATGAATAAATAATATCCTCTTCAGGTCCTCAGAGAGCTGAGTCAATATCATTATAATGGTTGTTGTAATAAATAAATGATGTTATTGTTTGTCCTCCAGTGTACCTTCAAGTCCTGACCACTAGGGGTCAGTGCTGCACAGTGACACGACATTAAATAAACTAACGGCGTTTCTCAATCAGCCTACTTGTGTGTACTTTCCTCTACTTGTGTACTTCTCTGTACTTGTGTGTACTTTCCTCTCCTTGTGTCCTCGTGCCTCGTCATCAGTCGCAGCCCGAGTGCATGTTCCAATTCAAAGTTCGCTTCTCTCAAAGCACGGTCAAAATGCCCGGATGTGACTTGATCCTCCCACTTTACCCAGAATGCATCAGAGGAGACTCGTGCGTACTCTGGCCAGCATATATCCCAGAATGCATTTCACCAGCAACCGGAAACAGTAGCGGAGGAGAAAATAAACTACTGACAGTTGACTTTTTATAAATACTACTCTTGTTGAGTCAGGAATGTAATTTTACGATGTTTTGTTTATTTGACTGTAAAAAATAATTTACAGTGAATAATTAGAGTAAACCCAGGAGCAAGAACAGCTGATGTGGTGACGTCATCAAGTCAGCTGCTGCTCCAATCCAGAAAGACCAGAAAGACCAGAAAGACCAGAAAGACCGTCCTCTGGAGTCTGGACTCCCAAGACCAGACTCCAAAAGAACACACGTCTGTACTCGTGTACTTTGAATTGAGAAACGCCGTAACTTAAATATTCTCATTGAGCTCCTTCACCTTCCTGGTTTATAACTGAGAGACTTCCTTTTATTGATTAATGTTTTATTATTGATAATTGGTTTGATAAATAAGTACCAACTCATTGTCAGGTTCTCACAGATGATCTCAGACTATACAATATACTACTACGACTGAGTATACTACTACTACCAATACTAAGTATAATACTACTACTACTACCAAGTATACTACTACTACTACTAGCCTACTACTACTGACACTACTACTACTGACTATACTACTACTACTAACTATACTACTACTAACACTACTACTACTGACACTACTACTACTGACTATACTACTACTACTAACTCTACTACTACTGACACTACTACTATTGACACGACTACTACTGACTATACTACTACTACTGACTATACTATTACTAACTATACTACTACTACTAACTATACTACTACTGACACTACTACTACTGACTATACTACTACTAACTCTACTGCTACTGACACTACTACTACTAACTCTACTACTACTGACACTACTACTACTGACACTACTACTACTGACACTACTACTACTGACTCTACTACTACTACTGACTATACTACTACTACTACTAACTCTACTACTACTGACTATAATACTACTACTACTACTAACTCTACTACTACTGACTATACTACTACTACTACTACTGACTATTGTTTTAAATTTATAATATACGGATATATTTTTAATCCTGTACATTTCCCAGCTTTATGACTGATGAAGAATTATCAAATTTTTTCTTTATCTTAACTGTAATACAAAAACCACAAGATAATTTATACAAATAATTATTGTATTACTAATACAGTTGAAAAAGAAAAAAGATAGTTACAGTTAAAAGTGACCGGAAAGAAATCTAGAAAATAGTTTGCTTGTTGTAACTACACTCACCAACCACCAGGTGGCGCTGCACGCTGCGTTCAACACATCTCTACAAAATGACAATTCATATTAAACACAAAATATAAACAGAGGAAACGTGTTAATTTAAGAACTTGACTTATTTATTAACTTATTAATTAACTTATTTATATGTTATACATTACATTCACATATTTCATTCTTGACATTTATTGAGTCACTTATTTATTTATTGACTTGCAACTTTATTTTGCGACTTATTGACTTATTACTTGAGTTTTTCATGTCTTAACTTGTTTCTGTATGAACCTTTTTATTAAACAATTAACAATTAAACAAAAATGCACCAAAGGACATAAAGTAAACAATAGAAACACAGACGATAACATGTATAATCTATTATTTATAAGAACCTAAGTAACTTCATAACTTACGCACATCAGCGGTTAATTGACTTTTACAGTGAAATTATTAATTGTTGTGTTTTTATTACAATCAGACAGTTTCAAATCCTGTTAGACATTCTGATGTCTTTATGTTTTAATAATAAGGATACTTTCAATGGGGGGCGGGGCTTAGTTTATAGCCAAGCTATGATTGGTGGAGCAGACGTTTTATTTTACACTGTAAACAAATCCAACGCACACACACGAGATGATAACTTGACTTGAATTAAAAATGACGTCATCGTTTTAATTTATTCTTAAGTCACAATTAAACAATTAAGTATTTATTTCAACTATTTAATGAACTAGTATTTAGTTTCTTTATAAACTGGTTTTATTTCCCACATGACGATCATTTTAATTCCCTCGCCCCTCTCTCTCTCTCCCAATGTCTCTCTACCTGTTCCTGTACTCCAGAGTTATTCTACGTGACACATGTTTACACAAAACAGGTTCCCAATTGTATGTTGATTAAGTGTTTAGTTATTTGACCAAATGTCTTTCAAAGGAAGGGCAGTTTGCTAACATCCTGTTTAACCCGTAAACAACACGCGACGCTTCACGTCGCTGGACGCGTTCTCTTCCACGTCGTCTCCGCCTCCGGTATGTTCAGACACGAGAAGGTTTCTCATTCAATTGTAGAACTAAACAATGCGGCATTCGCGAGGACAGCTGCGTGTTCTCCTGCTATGATCAACATCTGCCGTAACTACGACAACAACAGACGCGTTCGACCGAAGGTCTCCAGTTAACAGGGTCTCAGGTTGAACCGTAACACCTGCCTCCTCCTCCTCCTCCCCCTCCCTCCCTCCCTCCCTCTCCCCTCCCTCTCTCCCTCCCTCCGCCAGTCCCTCTGCTCCCCCCTCTCGGTGCGGACATGCTCCCGGGGCTCCGGAGATGAGGCTCCGACATGTCTCCTTCCTGACGGTCTTGTTGTTCGGGCTGTGCGGGCTGGTCTCCCTGTCCTGGTACACCGCCTTCAGCAGCTCCAGAGGTAAGACCCGCTCCCGGTGCGCCCCCGGTGCGCGCGCGCGTGGTGTGTGTGTGTGTGTGTGTGTGTGTGTGCGTGTGTGTGTGTGTGTGCGTGTGTGTGTGTGTGTGTGTGTGTGTGTGTGTGTGTGTGTGTGCAGCTGTGTGTGTTTTGGTGTGTGTGTTGTGATGGTGTTGCAGAACGAGAGGGAAGACGATGGTGTTCAGGCTGGAGGGTCTGGGCTGGTTTGGGATTCACATGTAGGAGAGGAGAGAGGGGTTTGGAGGAGGTGAAAGGAGGAAGTTGATCCTGTTGTTGCAGCGAAAAAAGAAGACACGCGCGATGCTCCAGGTGGAGGCGGCGCTTGATTGATGCCCCACAGAGGAGTGGGAGGTAGACCGAGAGGAGGAGAGAGGAGGGAGAGCGGGGAGGAGGAGATTCAATAAAACAAAAAAATAAAAACAGAGGAAAGCCCACTTAGAAGGGAATCAGGCACCACTTTGTTGAGAGCACACATCTGCTCACAGCAGGAGGCCTGCTCACAGAGTGGTCGAGGTGGAGAGGAGACAAGAAGGTTGGCTGATTGTGTTGAAGAAATAAAACACATGATATTGTGAAGCTCCGCCCCCCGATGGACTGGAGACCGGTCCAGGTGGACCCGGTCCAGGTCTGTTCTTCGCCCCTAAAGATGATCAGATAATTAAATGAATTGTGGGTCTCCAGCAGTGAGGTAAATAAGGAGCGCTTGGTTTCTGATGCATGACATGCAAGAAGGGGGGATGAAACTAGGAGAGAGGGGAGGGGTTTGTTTACTTTGTTGCAGCTGCAGGTTGAAAGACACCAGACAAGATCCTGAAGGAAGGAAGTGCTTGGTTTCCACATGACAGCCGAGGCGGGTGGGCAAGTCGAGAAGGGGTTGGTTTGATTTTGTTGCGGAGAAGGAAACTATCAGTTGTCTGATTTAAGTATTCAGAGGAGCGCTTGGTTTGTGAGGTAAACAAAGGGGCGCCTGGTTTATGTAGCTCTGCGAGCCAACTGAGGAGAGACGGGTGGTGCATACATGAGATGAGGAGACTTAAACTCCTGATGAGTGGATGGACAGCAGCTCCAGACGTGATGAAGGGAGCGCTTGGTTCGTGGGGCTTGGAGGGCGGGTTGGGAGGAACGATGTGAGGACACCAAAGAAAGTTTGGACTTGAAAGGCGAAGGGAGTGCTTGTTTTGTGAAGCATTTCATGCCAGAGGAGAGGGGTTGGGGGGGAGCTAGCGTGTTCACCTGGCACAGAGGGGAGAAGGGGAGCGCTTGGTTTGTGATGTTAAACACAGCCGGGGGGAGACAATCAGCCGTAGGTGAGTTTGTAGAGATCCAGAAGGGCGTGCTTCATGTATGAACCGTAGCAGGCCTGGAGGAGAGGAGACAGAGTGGAGGTGAACCCAAAGGAAATGCAGCTGGTGAGGGAGCGCTTGATTCACGGCGTGTAATATGCCGGGGCGGGAGATTTGCATTGTTTTCTTTTTTGGAAGTGTGTGTGTGTGTGTTAAGGTTTGAGACTCCTCGTGGGCCTGTGAGGGGGGTGGAGTTAGCTGCAGCTGATGGTTTGTTTTGAATAATTTTTCTGCTGCTGGAACAGAATTTGAAAGAAAAGAAAAAAAAGGAGCGCTTGGTTTGTGATTCATCGCACAGCAGGGGGGCGCCGAGCAGCTGTCGGGGGAACAAATGATGTCTGCAGAGAGAGAGAGAGAGAGAGAGAGAGAGAGAGAGAGAGAGAGAGAGAGAGAGAGAGAGAGAGAGAGAGAGAGAGAGAGACAGAGAGAGAGAGAGAGAGAGAGAGAGAGAGAGAGAGAGAGAGAGAGACAGAGAGAGAGAGAGAGAGAGAGAGACAGAGAGAGAGAGAGAGAGAGAGAGGCGCTTGGTTTGTGATGTATTCCATGCCCGGCGGGAGGGGTGGTGTTCAGGTTTCTGTCTGAATGTTTTTTCTGGTTCTTCTAAAGTTGAGCAGAGGTCTGGAGGGGGGGGGGGGGGGGCTTGGTTTCAAACGCAGTGCACGCCAGTGGGGAGGAGTCAGACTGTATTAACTTCTATGATGTCGTTCCTCTGTGGTTTTGATTCCTTTCGATATGAAGTAACCTTGAAGTCCTGCTGATCAGCTATTGATCAGCTATCGGCTCCCAGCTCTGGTTTCATGAGCTGTGAACCTGGAGGTCAAGGTCAGGCCGACCGGAGTCGGAGGGTTTCTGTAAACGAGAGCTGCAGCGACTAATCGATCGGTTGTCGACAATTTTGATGATCAATCAAAAAGTTTACAGTTCATTTTTAAAATTTTATTTCTGATCCACTGATCGACTTTTAATTTTGTATTGATTTGGGACGTTTATAGACCAAACAATGAACCAATGAATCAGTTTAATTAACTTTTTTTCTGATTCCAGATCCATGAATGAAATGAATGTGTTTTAGTTTATTAATTCTTCCAGATTTTTGAGATCAAAGTAAATAATCTTCAGTAAAAGAATAAATACTCGTTATTACTACGGTAGAAATACCAGAACGTCAATTTATAAACGACTTAAGCATCCTGCCTTCAGTGAAAGTAAACTAGGACAGGTACATCAGTACTCTGGCTCCTCCTGAGGGAGCGCTTGTTTTGTGATGCTGCTTCAATATCATTTCTTTCAGGCTATAAATAAATAAAATACTCAGGAAGAAACGAGATGATGAAACTTGACTTGAATTAAAATGACGTCATCGTTTTAATTTATTCTTAAGTCACAATTAAACAATTAAGTATTTATTTCAACTATTTAATGAACTAGTATTTAGTTTCTTTATAAACTGGTTTTATTTCCCACATGACGATCATTTTAATTCCCTCGCCCCTCTCTCTCTCTCCCAATGTCTCTCTACCTGTTCCTGTACTCCAGAGTTATTCTACGTGACACATGTTTACACAAAACAGGTTCCCAATTGTATGTTGATTAAGTGTTTAGTTATTTGACCAAATGTCTTTCAAAGGAAGGGCAGTTTGCTAACATCCTGTTTAACCCGTAAACAACACGCGACGCTTCACGTCGCTGGACGCGTTCTCTTCCACGTCGTCTCCGCCTCCGGTATGTTCAGACACGAGAAGGTTTCTCATTCAATTGTAGAACTAAACAATGCGGCATTCGCGAGGACAGCTGCGTGTTCTCCTGCTATGATCAACATCTGCCGTAACTACGACAACAACAGACGCGTTCGACCGAAGGTCTCCAGTTAACAGGGTCTCAGGTTGAACCGTAACACCTGCCTCCTCCTCCTCCTCCCCCTCCCTCCCTCCCTCCCCCTCCTCTCTCCCTCCCTCCGCCAGTCCCTCTGCTCCCCCCTCTCGGTGCGGACATGCTCCCGGGGCTCCGGAGATGAGGCTCCGACATGTCTCCTTCCTGACGGTCTTGTTGTTCGGGCTGTGCGGGCTGGTCTCCCTGTCTTGGTACACCGCCTTCAGCAGCTCCAGAGGTAAGACCCGCTCCCGGTGCGCCCCCGGTGCGCGCGCGCGTGTGTGTGTGTGTGTGTGTGTGTGCGTGCGTGCGTGTGTGTGCGTGAGTGTGTGTGTGTGTGTGTGTGTGTAGGTGTGTGTGTGTGTGTGTGAGAGAGGAGCTGCAGCTCGTTGTGTTTTGGATGTTGCAGAACAGAAAGAAGACGTGATGGTGTTCAGGCTTCAGAGGGTCTGGAGGTGAAGGAGCGCTCGGTTTGGGATGCATCACATGTCAGCTGAGAGGAGAGGGTCCACATGAATGGGAGAAGCGGGGGGCGGGGGGGATTTTTGTTGCAGAAATATCAAGTGATGGTGGAGGGAAAGCTCTGGCGTCAATGTGGAGGAGGGAGCGCTTGATTTTGTGATGTAGGATAAGGAGAGAGGGGTTTGGAGGAGGTGAAAGGAGGTGAAGTTGATCCTGTTGTTGCAGCGAAAGAAAGGAAGACACACGCGATGCTCCAGGTGGAGGGAGCGCTTGATTTGGGATGCCCCACAGAGAGGAGTGGGTCTAGACTGGAGGAGACCGGAGGGAGAGGGGCGGGGGGAGGAGTGTTGATTCCACTTTAAAATAAAAACAATGCTACCGTGAAGGGGAGCTCCACTTTATGAGGGAATCAGGGGAGCACTTGGTTTGTTGAGCAGCACATCCCTGCTCACAGGAGAGGGTCGAGGTGGAGAGGAGACAAGAAGGTTGGCTGATTGTGTTGAAGAAATAAAACACACATGATATTGTGAAGCTCCGCCCCCCGATGGACTGGAGACCGGTCCAGGTGGACCCGGTCCAGGTCTGTTCTTCGCCCCTAAAGATGATCAGATAATTAAATGAATTGTGGGTCTCCAGCAGTGAGGTAAATAAGGGAGCGCTTGGTTTCTGATGCATGACATGCAAGAAGGGGGGATGAAACTAGGAGAGAGGGGAGGGGTTTGTTTACTTTGTTGCAGCTGCAGGTTGAAAGACACCAGACAAGATCCTGAAGGAAGGAAGTGCTTGGTTTCCCCCACATGACAGCCGAGGCGGGTGGGCAAGTCGAGAAGGGGTTGGTTTGATTTTGTTGCGGAGAAGGAAACTATCAGTTGTCTGATTTAAGTATTCAGAGGAGCGCTTGGTTTGTGAGGTAAACAAAGGGGCGCCTGGTTTATGTAGCTCTGCGAGCCAACTGAGGAGAGACGGGTGGTGCATACATGAGATGAGGAGACTTAAACTCCTGATGAGTGGATGGACAGCAGCTCCAGACGTGATGAAGGGAGCGCTTGGTTCGTGGGGCTTGGAGGGCGGGTTGGGAGGAACGATGTGAGGACACCAAAGAAAGTTTGGACTTGAAAGGCGAAGGGAGTGCTTGTTTTGTGAAGCATTTCATGCCAGAGGAGAGGGGTTGGGGGGGAGCTAGCGTGTTCACCTGGCACAGAGGGGAGAAGGGGAGCGCTTGGTTTGTGATGTTAAACACAGCCGGGGGGAGACAATCAGCCGTAGGTGAGTTTGTAGAGATCCAGAAGGCGTGCTTCATGTATGAACCGTAGCAGGCCTGGAGGAGAGGAGACAGAGTGAGGTGAACCCAAAGGAAATGCAGCTGGTGAGGGAGCGCTTGATTCACGGCGTGTAATATGCCGGGCGGAGATTTGCATTGTTTTCTTTTTTGGAAGTGTGTGTGTGTGTGTTAAGGTTTGAGACTCCTCGTGGGCCTGTGAGGGGGGTGGAGTTAGCTGCAGCTGATGGTTTGTTTTGAATAATTTTCTGCTGCTGGAACAGAATTTGAAAGAAAAGAAAAAGGAGCGCTTGGTTTGTGATTCATCGCACAGCAGGGGGCGCTGAGCAGCTGTCGGGGGAACAAATGATGTCTGCAGAGAGAGAGAGAGAGAGAGAGAGAGAGAGAGAGAGAGAGAGAGAGAGAGAGAGAGAGAGAGAGAGACAGAGAGAGAGAGAGAGACAGAGAGAGAGACAGAGAGAGAGACAGAGAGAGAGAGAGAGAGAGAGAGACAGAGAGAGAGAGACAGAGAGAGAGAGAGAGAGAGAGAGAGAGAGAGAGAGAGAGAGGCGCTTGGTTTGTGATGTATTCCATGCCCGGCGGGAGGGGTGGTGTTCAGGTTTCTGTCTGAATGTTTTTTCTGGTTCTTCTAAAGTTGAGCAGAGGTCTGGAGGGGGGGGGGGGGGGGGGCTTGGTTTCAAACGCAGTGCACGCCAGTGGGGAGGAGTCAGACTGTATTAACTTCTATGATGTCGTTCCTCTGTGGTTTTGATTCCTTTCGATATGAAGTAACCTTGAAGTCCTGCTGATCAGCTATTGATCAGCTATCGGCTCCCAGCTCTGGTTTCATGAGCTGTGAACCTGGAGGTCAAAGGTCGGGCCGACCGGAGTCGGAGGGTTTCCCTGTAAACGAGAGCTGCAGCGACTAATCGATCGGTTGTCGACAATTTTGATGATCAATCAAAAAGTTTACAGTTCATTTTTAAAATTTTATTTCTGATCCACTGATCGACTTTTAATTTTGTATTGATTTGGGACGTTTTATAGACCAAACAATGAACCAATGAATCAGTTTAATTAACTTTTTTTCTGATTCCAGATCCATGAATGAAATGAATGTGTTTTAGTTTATTAATTCTTCCAGATTTTTGAGATCAAAGTAAATAATCTTCAGTAAAAAGAATAAATACTCGTTATTACTACGGTAGAAATACCAGAACGTCAATTTATAAACGACTTAAGCATCCTGCCTTCAGTGAAAGTAAACTAGGACAGGTACATCAGTACTCTGGCTCCTCCTGAGGGAGCGCTTGTTTTGTGATGCTGCTTCAATATCATTTCTTTCAGGCTATAAATAAATAAAATACTCAGGAAGAAACGAGATGATGAAACTAATGACAAGATAAGAAAAGTCAGTCATTTGAAAATGCATGCGAGTACTTTCAGAAGCTGAGGATGAACATATATATATATATTTATATGTATTTATATATGTGTATATATATATGAAATAAATAAATACAAATATTTTTTTAAGTTAAAAAAAGTTTTAAAAATTAACTTTTTTTTAAATGTAAAAAATAAATAATATATACAGGACTGTCTCAGAAAATTAGAATATTGTGATAAAGTTCTTTATTTTCTGTAATGCAATTAAAAAAACAAAAATGTCATGCATTCTGGATTCATTACAAATCAACTGAAATATTGCAAGCCTTTTATTCTTTTAATATTGCTGATTATGGCTTACAGCTTAAGAAAACTCTAAAATCCTATCTCATAAAATTTTAATATTTCCTCAGACCAAGTAAAAAAAAAGATTTATAACAGCTGAGTGTTTGTCAAGGCTCAGGAAACCCTTGCAGGTGTTTCGAGTTAATTAGACAATTCAAGTGATTTGTTTAATACCATACTAGTATACTTTTTCATGATATTCTAATATTTAGAGATAGGATATTTGAGTTTTCTTAAGCTGTAAGCCATAATCAGCAATAAATCAGAATAAAAGGCTTGCAATATTTCAGTTGATTTGTAATGAATCCAGAATGCATGACATTTTTGTTTTTTTAATTGCATTACAGAAAATAAAGAACTTCATCACAATATTCTAATTTTCTGAGACAGTCCTGTATATATATTTAAATTTAAAGAATACAAAAAATTGCAAATTTTTTTTTTTAATAACATAAATAAAATATATAAAAGAAATAAAAGAAAAAGAAAGTAATAATAATATAATATAATACAAAGTACTACCTAAACAAAGTACTACACAGAGTACTGCACAGAGTAATACAGAGAACTACAGCTGTGATAAATGTTTTGATGCCGAAGCCGAGACCTTAAATTTCAGAGGAATCAGACATCGCTGTGACTCATCCATCTTCCTGCTGACACCCCCACATACACACCTACACACCCACACACACACACACACACACACACACACACGTGCACACCCCTCAGTGTTCCTCCCATCATGCTCCTCTTCACATCCTTTCCGGACGAAGGCGTGTTCCTGCTGCAGAGCGGAGATTGATTCACACTCTGATGGCAGTTCACCAGGAGGCGTGTGTGTGTGTGTGTGTGTGTGTGTATGTGTGCATATGTGTGTGTGTATGTGTGCATATGTGTGTGTGTGTGTATTAGCACTCAGGGTAAATTAGTTCAGTCAGTGAAGGTGCGTTTGATTCATTCGTTCCTCTGAGGCCGCAGCAGTGATGTCATGTTCACAGCTTTGTGAGGTCAGAGGTCAACACCCCTTTCGTTAATCCAGCCCTCTGATTGGCTGTCAAATCTCTTTCTGTTACTGTAGTTTAAAAAGGTTATTTAGTTCCCCATATCTTCAACACACTTTAATTGTGTATCTTCTGCAGCTTCCTATCTACACACACACACACACACACACACACACACATATATTTACTACATGCAACCAGCAGACGGCTCATAGCGATTAGATGACGCATCATCCTCTTTCAGACTGGAAGTGAACATGCTTGGCCTTGTCCTCCTGTGTCACACACACACACACACAGTCACACACACACACACACACACACACACACACACACACACACACACACACACACACACACAGTCACACGCGTGCATATCCTGCCGGGCTTTTCCTCTGTGGTGCTGTGAACGGATCCATTAAATTCAGTTTTCAGTTACACTACAAATAGAGCTGTGTGGAAATGATACATTGATACAACTAAATGTATCAATGTAACATTTAAATGTATCAATGTTACATTGATACATTTAAATGTATCATTGATTTGGGGCCTCCTGCTCTTTTGTCCTCTTGACCTACTTTCACTCCTTTCCCTAATTTCACCTCTTCCTCCTCATCCCTCCTTCTCTTTCATCTTCCTCTTCACCCTCTCCTCTTTTGTCTTCATATCCTTTCTCCTCTCCTCCTCCTCTCCTCCCCTCCTCCCCTCCTCCTTCCCCTCAGTCTCGTCTCACTTTGGTAATGTGAGAGGATCTTTGACAGTACTGTCGATATGAGGAAGTGTGTATGTGCGTGTGTGTGTTTGTATGTTTGTGTGTGTCTTTCTGTGTGTGTGTGTGTGTATTATGTGTGTGTGGCATTACAGACTTTAATTCCTTCAGCTGTTGTTGAATCAATGTGACAGATCCATGTTTGTGTATTTCCTCCACATCTCCAGGTCTGTGTACTCGAGTACTTGAAGTACATTTCCAGGTACTTGTACTTCAGCTACGCTGTGGAAAGACAAGCGAGACGTCCCAATATGACGAGGGTGAACCCGCCAAGATCTAAACGAACCGCTGAGATATTTTAAGTATCAATTAAGTTGAATTGTTATCACAAGACATTATGGTTCCATCATTAGTTAGTGTGTGTGTGTGTGTGTGTGTGTGTGTGTGTGTGTGTGTGTGCGCGCTCTGAGCAGCTCATGAATGCTTGATGGGGTCGGGTTGCTCTGGACTTCAGCTTCAGTGTGAAGAAGTTCTGAAGACTAACGTCATCATCACCTGAGCCTGTGGAACACAACACACACACACACACACACTCACACACACACACACATACACACTCACACACACACATGTATATATATATATATATGCAGGGCTCTCAAGTGTCACGCATTGAGCGTGAGACTCACGCATTTCGGTCTTAAGTCACGCACTCCCGCCACACATCGTATTTCTCACGCTGAAAAAAACTCTCGGCTATTTAATGTTTTAATGTGCCGCAGCGCGCCAACATGAGCCGCGCTGCCCTCGCCGTGGAGGAATCAAGCGCTCCCCTGGAGTTCTGCTGTGAGGAGACACTTATCAGCCAATCAAAAAAAAGAAATGGGCTCCACAACAGCCAATCAGAAAACAACCCGTATCTGTTGTATCTGGGTAAGATTTAATCCAGCAACCAATGAAAATAAAGCATCCTAGAATTGCGCGCGACTGACTGATATCCGAAAATTTCAAAACTTGAGAGCCCTGTATATGTATATATATATATACATATATATATACATATATATATACATCATAACACTTTAGTGACTCGTCTCTTTGTAAAGACATACTTTATAATTAACTTATTAACACATTTAAGGTTTATATTTGATTCTCTGTGAGCAGCATGTTAGCTCCTCTGTTATCAGACTGTTAGCTCCTCTGTTAGCTTCTCTTCTAGCAGCATGTTAGCTCCTCTGTTATCAGACTGTTAGCTCCTCTGTTAGCTCCTCTGTTAGCAGACTGTTAGCTCCTCTGTTAGCTCCTCTGTTAGCAGACTGTTAGCTCCTCTGTTAGCTCCTCTGTTAGCAGCCTGTTAGCTCCTTTGTTATCAGAGTGTTAGCTCCTCTGTTAGCTTCTCTTCTAGCAGTGTGTTAGCTCCTCTGTTATGAGCGTGTTAGCTTCAGTGTTAGCTCCTGTGTTAGCTCCTGTGTTAGCTCCGCTGTTAGCAGTGTGTTAGCTCCTTTTTTAGCTCCTGTGTTATCTCCTCTGTTAGCAGCGTGTTAGCTCCTCTGTTAGCAGCGTGTTAGCTCTTCTCTTAGCTAGGGTGACCAGATTTGAGTTTGTGAAAAAGAGGACACTTCGTCTCGGGGGCGGGGATTAAACATCTCTCTTGTTCTGCCTGTTTTGTGATATACATGCCTAAAAGGTGCCTAATATTTCTAGACTGAAATAATATTGGCATTATAATTATTATAACTATGAGGATTTTTTTCGTTGCCTATTCTGTGGAGCCCCCTCAGGACGTGGTGCCCTCCGCACAGCGCGTAGTGCGCTATGGGAGCGGCGGCGCTGGGAGGAGTTTATAGCACAAACAACAATGAACTAGTGGAGGCGGCGAGGTGCTCCGTGTTGCCAGGTTGGAGATGGTGAAGTATCGTACCAAAGGCTCAACATGGTTGAATTTGGAGGATAATTATCGTGTATCTGGCAACCCTGAGATCGGTCGACCAATGACTGCTCTCTATTCTGTCAGCTCACGCAAGAAGGTGGACCGTAAGGGAGATACCATTTCTCAAACTTGTAAGGGGTAAATACTAGTTTGTGAAAACCCAGAGAAACACAAATATCCGACGAAGCAAAATCCCGACGTTTTTGGAATCCCTGCCGGACGCATTTTGTAGGTCTCAGAAGCAGGACATGTCCGGGGAAAGAGGACGTCTGGTCCCCCTATCTTAGCAGCGTGTTAGCTCCTCTGTTAGCTCTTCTCTTAGCAGCGTGTTAGCTCCTCTGTTAGCTCTTCTCTTAGCAGCGTGTTAGCTCCTCTGTTAGCAGCGTGTTAGCTCCTCTGTTAGCAGCGTGTTAGCTCCTCTTCTAGCATCATGTTAGGAACGTATCTATAAACTTGA